>NC_083770.1:40900453-40907953 GCF_963514075.1 Conger conger
AGCACAAAAGCGAAAGGGTCGAATAAATCATCTTTTTTGATGATACTGCTTTTACTGTCTGTCAATTCAACATATTTGACAGATGTAAGTCTCCCCAGTGTAACAAAAAAAGAGAGAAAATAATCCTACGCGCAGAAATAAGAGAGTTATTTGACGGAGATTAAAGGGAATGTTTTTTGACGCAAATTGCATCATTCGGCTTCAAGGGGTTAACATACCTGACTTAATACTGCATTGTTTTCAGTCATATTTGATTTATCCTGCATTTAGACAGGTAGGTTTGGAAGCTGCAGTGATGACCTGGGGGATCAAAGTCAGCGAGGAATCAATAGCCAGCTTATTCATATATATTTTCACCTCCTATGTTGAGGGAACAGTGCAGGTGAAATGCATTCTGGGATGGTGGAGTGTTGGAGCTGCCAGGTTATGTTTACAGATGGGAGTTTTTGGTTTAAATGTGGTGTCAGCCCACCCCCTCCCTCTCGGCCCCCCGATGGCAGGTGATGGTGGGGGCCACAGGCCAGGCCGGGCGTGTTGCCATGGCGGCGGACTGAGAGCAGGAGGCTAGTGTTTAACCGGCTCCTGGCAAAGAGGGCTTGTGGCTCTGTGTACTGGGACCGGTTGCCAGGTCTGCACTAAGAGGAGTGCCAGGCCTTAGAGTGCACACTCACACTCAAACTCACACACACCCACACACACACACACTCACACACACTCACACTGGCACTCACACACACGCACACACACTCACACACACTCACTCACACACACTCATACGACTCATACACACTCACACTCACACTGGCACTCACACACACGCACACACACACACACACACACTCACACTCACACTGGCACTCACACACACACTCACACACACTCACACACACACACTCACACTCTGGAGCGAGAACCAATGGAACAGGACACGTGCTCCTCTTTCTTCCTGCCCCTGTGCCAGCCAATCACAGTGTTCAGGATCGTCCTGCTCATCTTCTGATTGGTTCTTGGACTGCAGGAGGGGGAGGGATGAGGTGGGGTGGGGTTAAGGCAGATTCATGCCATTTATTTGCGGTCAAACAACAGATTTTCCCTGTCCGGACTTAGTTTTCTTAATCCCTCCATTTCTTTTTGGCTTTTGGTTATTTGTCTGTCCTGCAGTAATGTGGTCTGAGCTGTCTCCTGTGATTGAAAACGGGGCTAAAAAAGTTATATAGGTTGTTGTGTCTGATTAACGGCGCAGTGGAAGGTGGCAGAACTACAGCAGGGCTGTGACTTACAGTCCAGGACATTTAATTAAAGCGCCTCGGCCCCCCCCCCACACTGACTATCAGTTATACCAAAAAGCCTGCATGCTGGAGCTCAGTCTCTGTGCACGCACACACAAACACGCACACTCACACTCACACACACACACACTCACACACATACACACGCACACACACACACACACTCACACACACACACACACACACACACACACACCCACACACACTCACACACACTCACACACACACACACACGCACACACACACACACACACACACATACACACACACACACTCACACACACACACACTCACACACACACACACTCACACACACATTTTTAATGCACACATACATTAGGGTTTTATGCGGTGGACGCACAGGAGAAAGCTAATAGAAGAGTGTGAGTCGCGGCAGTTTGTTTAACTGAGGCTGTCGGCGAGTGTGTGATCAGATTAATCACCGTACGGAAGAGAGAAACGCTCCCTCCTCCCTCCCTCCCTCCCTCCCTCTCTTCCTCCTGTTCTGCAATTCAATTTAAAACTTGTTTATTCCTGTTTGATACATCCTGGCGTTTTAATCTCCTCTTCAATGGCTGTTTCTGGCTGTAAGTTAAACGGGTTTAGTATTGAGGGCATCCAGCCATTGTGTGTGTGTGTGTGTGTGTGTGTGTGTAAAATATGAAGCACACAGTGTGATTCTAGCAACGCTGGTCCTGTGGAGCCACAGGGTCTGCTGGGGACCCTCACCCTGGTTCTGGAGAGCCACATGGCACTCACTGAACTATTAATTAGCATCAGAAAAAGCATGGGGGATTTAGTTGATAACTGTGCCCAGGCAAGTTGGCTCCTGTGTGTGTCTATGTGTGTGTGAGTGTCTGTGTGTGTGTGTGTGCATGTGTGTGTGTCTGTGTCTGAGTGTGTGAGAGTGACACTGATGTGTGTGTATGTGTGTATGAGTGTGTGTGCGCATGTGTGTGAGTGTCTGTGTGTGCATGTGTATGTGTGTGTGAGTGTGGGTGTGTGACACTGATGTGTGTGTGTATGTGTGTGTGCGTGAGTGTCTGTGTGTGTATGTCTGTGTGAGTGTCTGTGTATGTGTGTGTATGAGTGTGTGTGAGTGTGTGTGACACTGATGTGTGTGTATTTGTGTATGAGTGTGTGTGACACTGATGTGTGTGTATGTGTGTATGAGTGTGTGTGTGTGTGTGTGTGTGTGTGTATGTGCGTGTGTGTGAGTGTGTATGTGTGCATGAGTGTGTGTGTGTATGTGCGTGTGTGTGTGTGTATGAGTGTGTGTGTGTGTGTGTATGTGCGTGTGTGTGTGTGTGTGTATGGGCGTGTGTGTGAGTGACACTGATGTGTGTGTGTATTTGTATATGAGTGTGTGTGAGTGTGTGTGACACTGATGTGTGTGTATGTGTGTATGTGTGTATGAGTGTGTGTGTGTGTGTGTGTATGTGCGTGTGTGTGAGTGACACTGATTACAACAGCGTTTAGATTGGGCTCAGTCTCACACTCACACCTCGGGCTGCCAGGTTATTGCAGCTCCCTGTCTGTGGAGCTGACTGCATTCGTGAGCATGAATAAATTCATATTTCATATTTCATATTTCTTCCTTGACGATGAGCCCGCCGCCATCATCCGGCAAACACAAATACATCTTTCCCCTCGGTCCCCACTGATTCGGGCTCTTTTAGCAAACGATGACCTGGAATAAACAAACGCTTTAAACGGCTTAATCACCATGACAACATCATGAGGCCCGGCTCAGCGGGCAGTGCCGACCCGGGCTCATCTGGGGTGTCCCCGTGACAAAGTGGGAAGTTTTTTCGGGAGCCGGAGCGTGACTGGATTATTCCCACTCATCCGTTTTGTGGAGTCTCTCCTCTTCAGGCTCCCTCAACCTGCAACCTAATCATCCCCCAGTTTATCTGCTCCACTGACTCCCTCCCTCTCCACCTTGGCTGGCGAAGGCTGAGTGCTCTGGCATAAAATGGCTGCCGTGTATCACCCAGGTGGGGTTGACACACTGCTAGTGAATGAAGTGTGCTGCCCCCCCCCCCCCCCCCCCAATGTAATGTACTTTGAGACCACGGGGTGGAAAGTTATACTCGTATATAGGTGTAATCTATCTCCATCATCATCACCACCGCCGCCATCATCATCATCTTCCTTTCCTAAAGGGGAAGGTGTTACCATGGCAGCAACCCATCCTCAGCATTTGTGTGGGAGTTTGAGGGGAAAAAAAGAATCTCCCAGAAACCACTGGGGTTGATTCAGATGGGTTGGCACATCTTCTGGAGCAGCTGCGTGACGGGAATTTTACAGCTCACCGTCTCAACCCCCGCACCCCCATCCCCCCTCACCCCCCCTCACCCCCCTCAGCCCCCTCAGCCCCCTCAGCCCCCCACCCGAAAAGAAAAGAACCTTCCAGATCGCTCCTGAGCGCCAGCCATCATCGGCACTAAGCCGCGCGTCTCGGCCGGGAAAAAAATGGCGGTTCAGAAATAAGACGTCTCGTCACAAACTCAGGCTGCTGAGGCCAGGTCAGAGGAACATCTCGAGCCCTCAGACCTCAGACCCTTGTGTGGACGAAACTCTCAATCCCCCACGTCCCACAGGACCGCAGGAGGAAGACTCTCAATCCAGAGCAGGAACCCCACAGACGAAGGCTGTACTGGGGTTCCCCATTACTTTCTTCACTTAGTTTTGCCATGTTTTCTGAAACCATCTGCTGTTAATTAGAAAACCTGGTTCTGCATTTACTCCACTCTGGACGGTAATAACAGCCTATAGTTCTATGTTCTATGTTGAGGTTCTATGTTCTCCAGTTACTCAGCTTGAGATCCCTTGGCGTGTCAGTTTCAGTAAAGGCCTTATAAGCACTTCAGTGAACATCCACCACTGTAAACTGATGGGATGAAAAAAATAAACTGTGTAAGTCGCTTGGGATAAGAGTGTTTACTAAATGTAGAGAACGATTTGGCCAACAGGCCAGTGTAGCTTATTACATTTCAGCCACATTAGCTCAAATCACTACAAATCTAAACATCTGGTTCATTGCAAAGTCAATTAACTAAGAATTCTCATTGATGTTATTCTGTGATAATAAACCTGCATGGTCAATATCCTAAATACTGTATATGTCAACATTAAAAAGTTAATTCATGACAAAGGAACTGCATAGAGTTCAACACATTTTAACACAATGTTCCAAATTTTGCTAAATGGTGAAAATCACAAAATAGCAAACTGCATCTTAAATATTTATTTTTTGTTGTCAATATAGTTTGAGGTACCTGCAGTGTACTTAATATACAGACTTGTCATGTCAAATCCCACATACAGTATATCGGAGAAGTCGAAAACTGTTTGATAAAAGGTAATATTTTGGTTAGACGTTCGGAAAAAAAGCAGGTGAGATAAGTGTTTTGTGTCACGTTCGGCACGCCGACGTTCCGAGCTCAGATCCACCTTTACGCTTCAGAGTGACTTGATCATCACTGTCACTCTCTTATTTATATGCTTGTCACTGAGACGCAGAAAAAGGCCCTAATCATTAATTAGCTCTCCGAAGACTGAACCGCTGGCAGAAGCAGTCGCTTCCCCATCATTAATTCATTTAAATAGTGATCATTCACACCATTCTCAGCTGAGTCCTCACCACGCAAACAAGGGAGAGATGCGGGAAGTTTGCACATGGAATACAGAATATACTCACAGGATACCCATGTGCAAGAATAATTGGGCCACAGGGACTGCTGTGTCCTTTTGTTTGATGTCTAATAAGTAGAGGTGTGACCACGTGTGTGTGTGTGTGTGTGTGTGTGTGAGTGTCTATGCATGTGCAAAAGGTGAATTCTTATGGTTCTGCAAAGCCGTCTCTGTGCTACCAATTCATGGTTCACACATTCAACATGAGAATTCAGTTTAAAAATACAGTGCAAGCTGTGTTTCTGCTGCATTAAAAATACCCCAGAATAATAAGCTCAGCGTTGGCTGTGCGCTAGGTCAGAGATCATGGCTCTGCACTGCAGTGGTTCCAGCACATTTCTGCCTGGGGCTAAACTGCCGCTTCTGACAGGAGAAACAGAACAGAAACAGCAAACCACCTTCATGGCTGCTGTTTTTTGTGGAGGAAGACGTGTGCATGAGGTTTGAGGCCTGTGAGCCGAAAATAATCATTTTACCTCCAAGCCTCATCTGAGGAGGTCAGTCTGAGCAAGATCCCCTGTGTTCTGCACTGGATCCCCTGTGGTCAGCAGTAGATTCCTTTAGTCTGTAATGGATCCCTTACATTCTGTACCAGATCCCTGGTGTGCTGCATTGGATCCTGCGTGTTCTGTACCGGGTCCTGTGCACTACGTACTGGATCCCTGTTTTCTGTACGGGATCCTATGTGCTCTGTACTGGATCACTGTGTTCTGTACTCGATCCCTGTTTTCTGTACGAGATCCTATGTGTTCTGTACTGGATCCCTGTGTTCTGTACTCGATCCCTATTTTCTGTACGGGATCCTATGTGTTCTGTACTGGATCCCTGGTGTTCTGTACTCGATCCCTGTTTTCTGTACGGGATCCTATGTGTTCTGTACTGGATCACTGTGTCCTGCACTGGATCCCCAGTGCTCTGTACTAGACCCACTGCAGACTGCACTGGATCTGTGCTCGATCCCCATAATGACCCTAATGCAGTTGGGGTGTGTTTGGCATAACTAGCCTAATGATTCTGCCACTTCTCATTACTGCCATCACCACTCACCTCAGACATGTGGCGATGTAACACGTCTGGCTGCACGATGGGGGGGGGGGGGGGGGGCATTATTCCAATGTAGCTATGCTAACCAATAACCAAAATATACAGATTAAATCCATAACCAGCACTAAGAAAATACACATACAACAAACCTAAACCATAAACGTACCGCAACATGATCATCTTTTAAGGGTTTGGGGAATATTGTTCCATTCTCCCCCTGAAATTGGTTAAATTTTCAGTTTTTGATAATGTCCGGAAAGCACTATGCGACAGAATGGTGCAGTATGAAAAAAAAGAGCGTCATTTGGGAGCATGTGACCCCCCCCCCCCCCCCCCACACACACACACCTATTTTTTTCCCTCTTTCCATATATTTACAGTAATTATGATCCATAATAATCTATGGCAATTTCTGAGGAGAGAGAGGGGTCATAGTTCCTACATTTCACTAAAGTAGGCGCTGTTTCCTCCGTCGTCCTGAGTGAACCGGTATGTACTGAAGTCAAGCAGTCACAGGAAGCGACCGCTCATTAATGTTTTTCATGTGTGGCGTGTGGGGGAAACTCTTGGGCTGCTCCTGCCAGCTCAGCTTTGATCAGGACATCCACCCGCCTTGTAGGACAGACCGCAGAGGAATGGAAAAAAGAGAGAGAAAAAAAGCTGAAGACAATGAGAAAAGATGAGTGGAAAAATTGGCGGGTGACACTTAACCCTCGTACATCCAGCATGTTAAATCACTCTGGGATTGTGGAATTGGGTAGGGGGGGGTAGGAGGGGGGGGGGGGGGGTGGGGTCAGAGAGGGGCACAATAAAAGGAAAATGGTGGGGGGAGAAAGTAGAGAGAGCCGCATTTGAAAAGCAATCACAGCCCTGATCCACTCCGCTCTCCGCGTGTCACAATCGCGGGAGGGGAATCTGACACCAGAAAGCACGGCGTCTATCTCCTCAACCCGCACTGGCAGCAGGGCCAGGGCGGGGGTGGAATCGCAGCGACGCGTGCCCATTACAGCCACTTTACGCCCAATCAATCTGGTGCTATGTTATCTTCACAATTTAGGCATTTAGCAGAAACCCTTATCTGGAGAAAATGTACAGTTATTTAGCTGACGATTTTACCCAAAGTGATTTTTACAGTTGATTCGACTTAAACAAACTAAACAAGGGACAATCCCCCGTCGAGCAATGCGGGGTTAAGGGCCTCGCTCAAGGGCCCAACAGCTGTGCGGGTCTTATCGTGACTACACCGGGGCTTGAACCACCAACCTTCCAGACCCCAGTCATGTTCCTCAGTGACTGCACTACAGGCTGCTCAAACAGCAGTTTACACAGCACCGCCCCCCCACCCCCCACAGCCCACCCCCCCACCCCCGCCTCACGGACTCCCAATTATATTGTGATCCACCTACGGAGGTGCAAACGAGCTTGCTTAAATATAACGATGAGCCCCCGTGTACAAAAGCGCATAATTACG
>NC_083770.1:40920453-40950453 GCF_963514075.1 Conger conger
GTGTGACCTGCTGTGTGTGTGTGTGTGTGTGTGTGTGTGTGCTGTGTGTGGGCCCCCCACAAAAGTAATGCTAGTCCCTCACTCTCTCTCTCTCAATTGAAAGAGAAGTTGTCATTTGTAAGACTGGTCCCTTGCATTCTGATTATTTCTATAGTTAAAGCTAATTGGCTGAATTGACAGGAATCGTTGCCTCCAATTTGAGCCATTTTGACACAGTGTGATTTTTCAGAAACAGAAACTGGCCATTTCTTTATCAGCAAAAACACATCCAAGGAAGCGTGGCAGATTCAATAGTCACACATCAGGGTGTGAATTTGGACAGGCTGAAAGTACCATAAGGTTGTGATGCTAATGTGACTGTTATAACACTTTGCCTAACTGCCATCCGCCTGTGCAGCTGTGGGCATAGCACTCCATATGGACACCACTGGCTATTGACACCTAAATATCTGGTCATGGTGCTCTCTAGAGACTGTTTCAAAAGTGTACGTCACAACACTGCTCTGTAGAGACTGTTCCTAATGTGTAGGTCATGGTGCAGCTCTATGGAGACTGTTCCTAAAGTGTAGGTCATGGTCAAACTCTGTAAAGACTGTTCCTAAAGTGTAGGTCATGGTGCAGCTCTGTAGAGACTGCTCCTAACACGTAGGTCATGATACAGCCCTGTAGAGACTGTTCCTAAAGTGTTGGTCACGACACAGCTCTATAGAGACTGTTCCTAACACGTAGGTCATGGTCAAACTCTATAAAGACGATTCCTGAACTGTAGGTCACAATACTGCTCTGTAGAGACTGTTCCTAACGTGTTGGTGATGACACAGCTCTGTAGAGACTGTTCCTAATGCGCTGGTCACGGTGTTCTATGTTATTTCCAACAATAGTTTAATTTAATGGTTATTTATTTAATTTATTTATTGGATGTTAAATCCTTCTTAACATTTAGATTTTGCAATTATATCTACTGTTAAGAAGATTTTATACTCAGTTGTCACTTTTTTATATTTATCATAATGTTACATTCAATATAATTTCGTATTTACTGGTGGTAACAGTCATGCCATTGAAAGCAAGGCAGGATTATAAAATATAATAATTAAACATTGGTGTCTGGAAGTGTAAAATATGAGACATGTATTTTTGGAAACTTTAACTGGAAGCCCTTTAAGGCAGATCAGTAAATGCTTGATGCCTAATGCTTTGTGGCCTTTTGTGTCGAGCCTTTCATTTGGAGAATAACTGCCAGTGTACCTTAAATCGGTTCAGAATTAGTATGCGAAGCAAGGAAGGCAATCATCAGAGCTGGCTGGGGATAATAAAACAGGTTTTTCTTTTTGTGTGTGGGAGTACCTGGACCTGTTTCTGCTCATCGCTCGCTGCTGTCATCCAGAGCCGCAGTAACAGAGTTATCAAAGGAGGCAGAGAGAGACGCGCCTGAGCACGGCGAGGAGGCCGCAACGCAGGAGAAGATAACCGCGCTAATGAACTGTACAGCGCGCCGAGCAACTAATTAAATCTGCCTAAAGTTACAACAACAGCACAAAGTAAAACAAACATTAGCGCTCACTTAATCGGATACATCTCGGTTCCGCGGTGGCTTGCTGTCTCACCTTGATTTCACTCCCGCTGCAGTTCTATGTGACGCTGACGATTTACTCAACTTAACTTTTAACAGGCTGAAAAATGTGCGCGTCAATTTCACTCAAATTTTAAACCGAAGATATCAGACCTGATATTTGGGCAGTGAAGTCCCCCACTCAACAAATAATTGTAGTGTATGAAACTGGCAGAGACTTAAGTTTGGTGGAGTCTTAAGTTTAGTGGAAAATTTAGGGCCAGTTTCACAGTTACAGATTAAACCAAGTCGTAGATTCTCCAAACAAAACTCAACTTAGTCCAGGACTAAGATTAAACTGTATCTGTGAAACTAGCCCTTAGTAACTGTAGCGCAGAGCTGTTCCTGGAGATCTACTGTCCTGTATGTTTTCACTCCAACCATAACAAAGCCACACCTCATTCAACATCTTCAGATCTAATTGAGCTACTTAGTAGGTATTAGTAGTAGTATCAGGTGTGCCAAATTAGGGTTGAAGTGAAAACCTACAGGAGAGCAGATCTCCAGGAACAGGTTTGGGCAGCCCTGCTGTAGCGGAATCTTAAGTGCATTGCAGTCTTAGCTGTGGTAGAGTGTTAAGTGCAGTGCAATCTTAACTGTGGTAGAGTGTTAAATGCAGTGCAGTCTTAGCTGTGGTAGAGTGTTAAGTGCAGTGCAATCTTAACTGTGGTAGAGTGTTAAATGCAGTGCAGTCTTAGCTGTGGTAGAGTGTTAAGTGCAGTGCAATCTTCACTGTGGTAGTGTTAAGTGCAGTCTTAACTGTGGTAGAGTGTTTAGTGCAGTGCAGTCTTAACTGTGGTAGTGTTACATGCAGTGCAGCCTTAGCTGTGGTAGAGTGTTAAGTACAGTGCAGTACAGCTGTGGTAGAGCAGTCGGTTGTGGTTAGGACTGGAGCACAGCGTAAGCATATGGCGGCCTGTTTACCTTGTTCGGTCGGGGAACAGTCATCCATTACCCCGACCTGCTCGGCGCGCAGTGCGTGGCCATGCATCACCCAGGAGACGCCGCGATGCGGGTTAATTTATCCACCGCAGTCTGCCGTGCCCAAATGCAAAAAAGCACCGGCGTACAGTAGAGTATATTAAAGCAGGGGCCAATGTTTCCCGAGCGGGGACGACAACGCCATTACTCTGGATGAAGGATGCTGATTCTCCAGCTGTGTCGCGCCCCCCCCCCCCCCCCCCCTTCACCGCCCGTCTCCCCAAATCTGCACTCGTTGGCGGTAATGCATGCAGTAACTATGGAAATGGCGCCACGTCCTCCCTCCTCTCCCTCTTTCTGTTCTTCCTCATCATGGAAGGAGGGCGAGGTGGTGCAGTCACCATGGTAACGCCTCAGCGATTGATCAACGCACACAAAAAGAGACTATTATTTTTATGACTGAATACATTTGGATTATACATATGATCAAAAAATGATGAATCTGTGTTTTGATTCAATCAGATAATTGTGCTACTGCTATTATTACTGCTGCCACGCCTACTACTACTACTACTACTGATTATAAAGACATACAGCTTGAGAACAGTAAAGCACTGTTGTGTATTTAATAGTTGATAGTTCATGAACAGAAATACAATACTTTGGTGAAAGTGAAAGCAATATTGAATGCATTGTTAAAAGAAGTATTGGTAGAAGTTTTGCCTCCTACTAAAGTTTCATCATAAGTTCTGTGGCACATGTAGGTGACGGGTTAATTTAAAGGAGAAATAAAGACGTGAAGAGAATCCTCAGTCGACAAAGACTTTGAAATGATCCTTTTATTTTTATTCTCATTTCTACAGCGTTTTGCAAGCTTTGGCTTGATTGCAGTTCTCCTAGTGCTTCTATTCTCTGATAGTCGTGATTGCAGTCAGCTGCTGATGTAGTTTTAAACTGAGGTCATGTAACTCTCAGACAACCACAACACAGCTGACAAGCTTCTCCTATGACCCCCAAAAATAAATCTTTTCAGGGATTTCAGCTAATTAGCCCTGATTAGCCTTGAACAAACCCCCCCCCCCCCCAAAAAAAAAAACCCAAAGAAGTAGTCAATTTTACTAAATATGAAACAAAAGATTGCCAATGAGGTAAGATGGTTTGACTCATTTCAATATTTCACTTGTCAAGCAAGCCAATATTTTCTACTTGAGAGAAAAACACAAGATTTTAAGTCTTATGAGAAGATTGAAAGGCTTACTAAGAGGGTATTTTTGTAGTAAAGCAGCTAATGAGCTAGGTGGCATTGGTAGAACTAAATTGTGTGCATATGTATTTTAAAAAAACTGTTGTTGGTGAACTAAATGGAATGTTCATTTAAAATAGTTCAGCAGTAACCGCTTGCTGCAAACACAGTTCGCTGTGAACATTTGCCGTCTTGAACGCACGTCCGGGGTTTGAAATGAGGCAGGATGGGACACCGAGCCCCCCCCCCCCCCCCCGCCCCCGGCCCCCTCAGCACCACCCACGGGGCAGATGTTTGGGGCAGATAGAAACAGGGTCATTACCTGCTCCCCGGAGCTGAATCCAGGGGTGTCAGCATCCCCCTCCACCCCAGATCCCCCCGCTGATCCTGGGCTAACCACTGTCGGAGAGAGGCCCCGGCGTGTTAAACCCCGGCACACAGAACTGGGCTCTGGGGCCTGAGCAAGGAACACGCTTATCTCTCTCGCTCTTCCCCTCTCCCTCCCTCCCTCCTCTTTCCATCCCTCGCACTTTCCCTCCCACAATCTCTCTCTCGCTTACCCTCCATTTCTCAGCTCTGTAACCAGGTGATCCAAATGATGTGTTTTCCTTATCAAAATAATGACTGTAATGCAACTGTTCTAAAAGTGAGTGTGTTTTCCAAGCAAAAAAGGGTACAAATTAATTAAACACTGTTGGCTCACGGTACAATTTTATGGACCTAAAAGCTTGTCTCAGTGACAAGCAATCATACCTTTATTTCTGAGAGGGTCTATGCATGCATGTACTAGAACACACACACACACACACACAGCAGCAGTCTGCTTTAGGAAGTAGAGAGATTTGCATTGACTCAAACCTGGTGCAGCTAAATTAAAAGGCTCCAGCACCACCAAACCCTCAATGACGGCCAGACCGCCATTGTTCCGGCACTGTCCCTGGACAACACAAAGACACACATGAAGTTTAACGTCCCTGCCTATCCCCAAACCAGCTCTGCTACCCCCAAAACCTGACAAACACAGCCAGATTCTCCCCCCACCCAAAAAAAAAAAGAAAAGGCGAAACCGGTAAACATTTCTTCTCATAGCCATGGTTAACAGCCCCCAGATAATCCTCCCTGAACTTCACCCTGTTAATATTTCATACCCCTGCGTGTCGAGCCAGAGCAGCCTCTCTGCACTGGAGCTGAAATATTGATGAGTCTGTGTTTTACCCGTTTACCTGGCCTGTCAGCCCATGTACTTACAAACAAGCCTGGCCCGGTACCCCACGGGTCCCCCCTGGGTCCGCTTGTTAGAAAGAGGGAGAGGAAAGCTGGAGAGAGGGAAAAAGAAGAGGGAGGAGAGATACGGCACAGAAAAAGGGGGGGGGGGTTGTATCTGGAAACAGAATCAGGAGCGGCAGTTGAAAAAATGGGGGGGGGGGGGGGGGGGGGGGGGGGGGACAGCGCTTGGAAAAACTCGATGCCTCCCTTCCCGTTATAGCCCCTCCTGCCTTGTAAAAACTGTTCAGGATCACTCACTCCTGTGTCTCTCCAGAACATTCAGGAACCTCTCCTCTGCTGTCAGGTGCCAAACAAGGTGGGACAAACAAGGAGCCCATCCCCCCCAAATACATGTTTTAAAAATAAAATGGAGATTAGCCACCATATGCTACCATTACATTTTGAGAAAGTATTATTCCGTGCAAGACCTCCGCCGCAGATCTCCAGCTGAGAATCTCCGTGCCCCACAGCAGAGAGTGGCCTTCTGTGTGCTCTCTGTGGGCTTGCAGGACGTCAGCTCATTCAATTACACTTTAATTGTCCATTATTATTGGTGGATAAAGCCAGTACATGAACCAGAGAGTAATTACTGAAATGTACTTTGTGTTTGTGTGCATGTGTGTGTGTGTTCCTGCGCGTGTGTGTATGCATGGAGTGTTGCTTGTGCGTCTGTTTGTATGCATAGATTTCAGTTGAAATGTGTGTTTGTGTGTGTGTGCATGTGTACATGTGTGTGCGTGTGTGGTGGCGTGCACATGTATGTGCGCTTGTGTGTGTGAACATGTATGTGTGTGTGTGTGGGTGTGTGTGCATGTGTGGTATATGTGTGTATGTGTACATTTACGTGTGTGTGTGTGTGCATGAATATGTGTGTGTGTGTGTGTGTGTGAGTGGGTGGTGGTGTGTGTGTACATGTATGTGCGTGTGTGTGTGTGTGTGTGTGCATGAATATGCGTGTGTGTGTGTGTGTGTGTGTGTGCATGAATATGCGTGTGTGTGTGTGTGTGTGTGTGTGCATGAATATGCGTGTGTGTGTGTGTGTGTGTTGGAGAGGGAGATAGCCTAAAGAAATGACTGCTTTTACTGGTAGTTAATGGGGCCTGTTGTAGAACTGGTACCTTTCCCAGCGTGATAGGGACATAAAAATGAACGATGTAACTACTGAACTTGCAATCACATTTTAATTAGGCACTAATTAGTCGTTTCTCTGAGTGACACGGTTAATTGTTAATTAGCGGGCGAACCATCCCTTATGGACACAGAGCCACGACTCTTAAACACGGGGCTGTAGCCTTGCGGTTTCTGAGGCTCCGTTTTAGACAGCGAGCGCTTTAGAAGGGAAAATAAATCAAGAAAAGAGGGGGAAGGAGCTGAAAGAGACGGGGAATGCACGTCTGAGGTGCGGAGGCGCTTTCATTTGGACCATCAGCGATCGCCGTGGTTACACGGCTCTCACGTTACTCGAGTCCCGGACGCGCGCTCGCCGAACGGAGGCACCGCGGCTTCGCCGGGCCCACTGGAGGCCGAGAGCGCGTAATCACCCCCGATTTACGCCCAGGCGCGCAGGGGGGAGGAGGAGAGAGGCTTTTCCAGTCTTTACTGGCGGCGTGTTAAGGGCTGAGAGCGGGCGGTAATTGTTTGTCTGCGCCTCGCCGTGATTAGACCGTCAGCCTCACCTGCTGCGCGTTTGGCGGTAAGTGCTTGCAGATTGCCGCTGTAGCTTTCAATCCCGCGGAGGAGAGGCACTATCCGTGTGTCAAAGACCCTCTACCCTCCGCTCCTCTCCTCCACACACCCCCTCTTTCTCTCTCTCCTCCTCTTCCCCCTCCCCTCCTCTCCCCCACACACCCCCTCTTTCTCTCTCTCCTCCTCTTCCCCCACACACCCCCTCTTTCTCTCTCCCCCCCTCCCCCTCCTCTCCTCTCCCCACACACCCCCTCTTTCTCTCTCTCCTCCTCTTCCCCCTCCCCTCCTCTCCTCTCCCCACACACCCCCTTTCTCTCTCTCCTCCTCTTCTCCCTCCCCTCTTCTCCTCTCCCCCACACACCCCCTTTCTCTCTCTCCTCCTCTTCTCCCTCCCCTCTTCTCCTCTCCCCCACACACCCCCTTTCTCTCTCCTCCTCTTCCCCTCTACCCTCCGCTCCTCTCCCCCACACACCCCCTTTCTCTCTCTCCTCCTCTCCCCCCTCCCCTCCTCTCCCCCCTCTCCCCCCTCTCCTCTCACCTCCGTCCTCTCCACCCCTCCCCTCTGCTCTCTCCACGCCTCCCCTCCTCTCCTCTCACTCCTCTCTCCCCCACTCTTCTCTGCTCTCTCTCTGCCTCACCCCCTCCTCTCCCCTCTTCTCTCCCCCTCTCCACTCCTCTCCTCCCTCCCCTCACAGCTCCACTCCCCTCCTTTCCTTTTATTGCAGAACAGAGGGAAGTTAAGAGTCAAAAGTCCGTCTCTCTCCACCACTCTATTTCAACTATGACTTATTTGCATGCCAATAGTGCGTCTGTTGCTGAAGCATTAAAGTACATAAAGGCATGTTCCTCTTATCTTCTCTCTCTCAAACTTTCCCACAGAAATCCTTTTTCTCACTTCCCCTCCAAAGACACGCAAGTTAAGCATCTCATTCACAAGCTCATGTTTAATCATACGTTAACTTTTGCCATGACCTGACACTAGCTGACACGCGTTGTGTGTGTGTGTATGTGTGTGGGAGTGCATGGGTGTGGGAGTGTGTGTGGTTGTGTGTGTGTACGCAGGTGTGTCTGTGTGTGTATGTGTGTGGTTGTGCGTGTGTACGCAGGTCTGCCTGTGTGTATGTGTGTGGGTGTGTGTGTATATGCGTGTGGGTGTGGGAGTGTGTGTGGTTGTGCGTGTGTACGCAGGTGTGTGTGTGTGTGTGGGTGTGTGTGTATATGTGTGTGGGTGTGCGTGTGTACGCAGGTGTGTGTATGTGTGTGGGTGTGTGTGTATATATGCGTGTGGGTGTGCGTGGGTGTGGGAGTGTGTGTGGTTGTGCGTGTGTACGCAGGTGTGTGTGGTGTGTATATGCGTGGGTGTGGGAGTGTGTGTGGTTCTGCTTGCGTACACAGGTGTGCGTGGGTGTGTGTGTATATGCGTGGGTGTGGGAGTGTGTGTGGTTCTGCGTGTGTACACAGGTGTGCGTGGGTGTGTGTGTATATGCGTGGGTGTGGGAGTGTGTGTGGTTCTGCGTGTGTACACAGGTGTGCGTGGGTGTGTGTGTATATGCGTGGGTGTGGGAGTGTGTGTGGTTGTGCGTGTGTATGCAGGTGTGTGTGTGTGTATGTGTGTGGGTGTGTGTGTATATGCGTGTGGGTGTGCGTGGGTGTGGGAGTGTGTGTGGTTGTGCGTGTGTATGCAGGCGTGCGTGTGTGTGTGTGTATGTGCGTGGGTGTGGGAGTGTGTGTGGTTGTGCGTGTGTATGCAGGTGTGCGTGTGTGTGTGTGTATGTGCGTGGGTGTGTGTGTATATGCGTGGGTGTGGGAGTGTGTGTGGTTCTGCGTGTGTACACAGGTGTGCGTGGGTGTGTGTGTATATGCGTGGGTGTGGGAGTGTGTGTGGTTCTGCGTGTGTACACAGGTGTGCGTGGGTGTGTGTGTATATGCGTGGGTGTGGGAGTGTGTGTGGTTGTGCGTGAATATGCATGTAGGTGTGGGAGTGTGTGTGGTTGTGCGTGTGTACACAGGTGTGCGTGTGTGTGTGTGTATGTGCGTGGGTGTGGGAGTGTGTGTGGTTGTGCGTGTGTACACAGGTGTGCGTGGGTGTGTGTGTATATGCGTGGGTGTGGGAGTGTGTGTGGTTGTGCGTGAATATGCATGTAGGTGTGGGAGTGTGTGTGGTTCTGCGTGTGTACACAGGTGTGCGTGGGTGTGTGTGTATATGCGTGGGTGTGGGAGTGTGTGTGGTTGTGCGTGAATATGCATGTAGGTGTGGGAGTGTTTGTGGTTGTGCGTGTGTACACAGGTGTGCGTGTGTGTGTGTGTATGTGCGTGGGTGTGGGAGTGTGTGTGGTTGTGCGTGTGTACACAGGTGTGCGTGGGTGTGTGTGTATGTGCGTGGGTGTGGGAGTGTGTGTGGTTGTGCGTGTGTATGCAGGTGTGTGTGTGTGTATGTGTGTGGGTGTGTGTGTATATGCGTGTGGGTGTGCGTGGGTGTGGGAGTGTATGTGGTTGTGCGTGTGTACGCAGGTGTGCGTGTGTGTGTGTGTATGTCCGTGGGTGTGGGAGTGTGTGTGGTTCTGCGTGTGTACGCAGGTGTGCGTGTGTGTGTGTGTATGTGCCAGTGGGAACACACACTGATTTGTGCCATGGCGGTAATCACTTTAGCTTCTGAGACTTGATTGTCACACTTCAGTAGAGCCCATGACTGTAAAAGACAGTGACGTTCGGGACATTGTTTCATAAAAAGCGGAAACGTCGTCTGAATCTGGGCCTTCATGTCGGGCATTGATTAAGCCCTTCATTTCCTCTTTTCTCTTTACTTCTGTGCAAAATCACTTTTTTCTTTCAAGGCAAAAAAGATCAAAAATCCAGTGAAATCCCTTTATTTTAAAGTCGCGTTTGGATATGAAAGTCGAAGCCGTTTTAAAACGGTCGCCTTTCGCAGTATTCCTTTTGATAAGGAAAAACACATCTTTAAGATATTTAACGGGCATTAAAATTAATAACAGAGTTCCGAACTTTAGATATTTAACGTACACTTCTTCTCTTCTCCTCCGGAACATCTCCTTTTCATTTAAATATTTTCTCCGTTTGTAGCGGATAATCTGGGGCTGATTAGCAGACGGAGATGGGAGCGATTTCTCTTGAAAAGGAGAGTTAGATCACTCCGCTTGGATCGAGCTCGCAGACACACTCCCGCTCGTGGAGACAGTGTGTTTAAGTCCTTCAAACAGACCAAAATCCTGTCAGCTGTCATCTTAGTCTTTGCTCTTAAAACATTCTGGGAAATCAACCAAAGCCCCCCTCCCCCCCCCCCCCTCCAAAATAAGGACATAAAAAGAAAGATCCAAATCACAAAGTAATACAACATGTATCAAAGGGAAACATAGCAAAAATGACGTACATTTTTTTTATTTCTCAAAGAAAATTCCGGTAAAGTCTATTTTTACCGTCGACTGACGAGCTGAACTGAAACGTGTATAAACACTGTGCAAACACTGAGCGTGCACACAGACTCATACTTGTGATGGCATTATTCACACTATTAATAAATGAATAGGAACGATGCGTCACATGTATATTGGAAATGTACAGCACAGGAAGGTGATATGTAACTGTAACACTGTGACTGAATGACGTTCTTTGTGCTGCCTAAAGCTGGGTGTATATTTTTGCCACGATTCAGCAGTGGCAGACAATATTTCCAAATCTTAGAAGAAATCTTTTGGTGTGAGCCAAAATCGGCCGTCTTAGATCTCTCAGTGTGACACACCCACAGACGGCCCATTTAATGAATCTTAGCCTCCGACAGAAGACTGGCAGTGTCAGATATTTTGGGCCAAAACAACCACGGACAATGGACGTCTAATTAACAACAATGCATGACATACTGTACATTAAGGGGTGTAACTGACATACACACACTCCCTTACACTCTCTCTCTCGCTCTCCCTCTCCCTTGAATCGGGGGAGGAGAATAAGCAGCATCGTGAGACTGGAGCAGGCAGACATCTGGATCAGCTCCCTGTTGAGACCCGGGAAACCAGGTGAGGTGAGTTAGCTGTGTGATCGACTGCTCTAATTGATTAAAGAAGTGCAGAGTAACAACAGTAACCAGCAGACCCTGCAGCTCTCCAGGACTCCACACACTGCACTGGGATAAACACACGCAGGGACACGCTCATCTCCAGGGTCAGTCTGATTCCTGAGCTAATTATCCACACAGCTGCAGACTCCAATCCCAGAGTAAACGAGCAGAAATAAAAATGAACCTGGGACCCTCAGAAACGTGAAGGGACCGTTCATTTAATCACCTCTACGGACTGCAGCGCCAACAGGGGGGTTTGCTATGAAGAGAGATTACGAGTGAGTGAGGTAACTTAATCTCTAACTCAGGGTTTCCCAATTATGAAACTGAGTTACTTTAAATCTGGGTATATTGCCATGGCAACATATGCAGCATGGCTAACCTGATGCAGGGCAGCTTTCTGCTATTGGCCAATGAGTGTCTCATATTCTAAGTTCATATCCATCCATTATATTCATTCATATCAGTTTATTCCTCAGGCGAGAAATATGCCACTCGAGTAGCCTACATCCCAAGCAGCATATAATGTTGTATATAATGTTGTTTTTGTATACACCACCACTTTTAGGGGAACGCGCACAGCTCTTGATTAATAAAGCCCGTCTTCACTTACCAAATTAGTAACCACCTTGGCAGTGCCGGTTAAGCCTGATAGCGGTTGTTGTTTGTTGTTGTGGTTTTGTGAAGCCAGGTTACCAAAGGAAACCCTGTGTTTGTAGTACACCCTCCAGGTGTGTTTGTGTGTGTGTTTGCATGTTTATGCATGTGTATAGATGCTTGTTTGTGTGTATGTATGCATGCTTCTGTGCGTGTTTTTTGTGTGTGTGCGTCTCTGTGTCTGTGTGTGTGTCTCTTTGGGTGTGTGTGAGCGTGTTTGCGTATGTGCACACGTGTGTGTGTGTGTGTGCAACTCTGTGTCTGTATGTGTGTGCGTCTCTCTGTGTGTGCGTGTCACTGTGGATGTGTGTGAGCGTGTTAGCATATGTGCACGTGCGTGTGTGTGTCTGTATGTGTGTGCGTCTCTCTGTGTGTGTGTGTCTCTGTGGGTGTGTGTGAGCGTGTTTGCGTATGTGCACACGTGTGTGTGTGTGTGCAACTCTGTGTCTGTATGTGTGTGCGTCTCTCTGTGTGTGCGTGTCACTGTGGATGTGTGTGAGCGTGTTAGCATATGTGCACGTGCGTGTGTGTGTCTCTCTGTGTGTGCGTCTCTGTGTGTGTGTGCGTGTCACTGTGGGCGTGTGTGTCTGTATGTGTGTGCGTCTCTCTGTGTGTGCGTGTCACTGTGGATGTGTGTGAGCGTGTTAGCATATGTGCACGTGTGTGTGTGTGTCTGTATGTGTGTGCGTCTCTCTGTGTGTGTGCGTGTCACTGTGGGCGTGTGTGTCTGTATGTGTGTGCGTCTCTGTGTGTGCGTGTTAGCGTATGTGCACATGCGTGTGTCTGTATGTGTGTGCGTCTCTGTGTGTGCGTGTCACTGTGGGTGTGTGTGTCTGTATGTGTGTGTGTCTGTATGTGTGTGCGTCTCTGTGTGTGTGCGTGGCACTGTGGGTGTGTGTGTCTGTATGTGTGTGCGTCTCTCTGTGTGTGCGTGTCACTGTGGGTGTGTGTGTCTCTATGTGTGTGTGCGTCTCTGTGCGTGTGCGTGTCACTGTGGGTGTGTGTGTCTCCGTTTCAGCCCAACACAGCCCCCCCTCCCCTCCCCTCCCCTGCAGCTCTGAGGGTAGTGAACACTCCAGACCACAGAGCAGCAGTTAATTAAATCACTGTGATAATGAGCTGCAATTAGACCTCCTGCATGGGCCCATCCTGCCCCGCTATTGCCACTCCCACCAGCAGGGGGCGGCCTGTTCGTCATCTGTTAGCACTGCCACTTCTCCCCAGAGGAAGAGTGGATCAGAGGATGCACGATGTCACACCATCCATCCAATCTGCATGGTCCACAGAGAGGTGGAGAGAGGAGGCAATGCCACGCTCTGCAGGTTGAGCTGCACATTTTAAGGGGGGTTTGGGGTGCGGGGGTTGGAGGGGGGGGGTTTCCAAACGATTTTCCAGAAGCAGAAACCTTCCTAAATCATATAAATGTGTGATGGTTCAACGTAGCGGTGTCAGAGAAAAAAACGGTTAGACCAAAAATACAAGAGGAAAAACACAACAAAAAGCCCCATTGAGCCTTCACAACATAAAATACGACAATCCCACAATATTTATTCCAGATTTTCCTTTACTGTCAGTAACACTTATCCCCCCCCGCCCCCCGCCCCCCCCCCATCTCTCCCAACGTGTGCGTGGAAAGTGTAATGGGCTCCTAAAAGCTGTGCACGGGGAGTATTTGTGTACCATCAACTCACTCTTCTGATCGCTGTGTGACAACAGCGTTTAAAAAAGCTCCTCGGCAGAGTCTCAGTACGCAGGGCTGTGAGGTCTCAGGGGACGGCGTCGTGAGAGGAATCTTCTGGAAACAATTCAACTTCTCTCTCCTTTCTCGCCAGACAGCACAAAAATAAAAAAAACACTTTATTCCTGCTTTTTTTTTTTTTTTTATATGGAAAACACGTCTTTGTGAAAGGCATACGGATACGATCTGACTAAACAGTCTTCTTTGGTTCCTGGTTTAAAAATGAAACGCGTGAAGTTTGTTTGTAAGAGAAAGTGGTGTCTTTTCCCCGGAGACGCACCTGCTCAAATGTTATTATTTTATTCCTCTCTGCTTAAAATTCAACTGCTTATCGTCTGCAAGGAGACATTAATAAATAAATAATCCAGGAGGTTCTGCATATACACACACACACACACACACACAAACACACACACACACACACACACACACACACACATACACACACACACACACACACACACACACACAAACATACACACCTGGAGACATACATACATATCTATGACACACACACACACACACACTACTCATTTCTCCCTAAAGAAACCAACAAGAAAAACTGCAGCTAATCTGCAATGGCACCCGACACTGACATCACTAAAACAATGCCAACATTTCTTTAACTTCTCACACTGTGCCCCCCCCCCCCCCCCCCCCTCAGAGGCCCCTAATCGCCATGCGGAGAGCGTGTTCATCATTAGCGCTAGCGCCTCCCACTGATGGGCGCTAATGCCTGTTTGCTGTAGATGTGGGGGGCTAATGAAAGATGGCTGTGGTGAGGAGCGCTAATGGGTTTATAATAGAGCGGCTCGGCTAATGCACAGCCACTCGCCCTGATTGGAGACGCTCCCTCCCTCCCTCTCTCTCTCTGTCTCTCTCTCTCTCTCTCTCACACACACACACTCTCTCTCTCTCTTTCTCTCTCTCTCTTTCTGTCACACACACTCTCTCTCTCTCACACACACTCTCTCTCTCTTTCTCGCTCTCTTTCTGTCACACACACACACGCACACTCTCTCTCCTTCTGTCTCTCCCTCTCGCCCCATGATGCCCGGTTATTCTCTTCCTGCTGCGTGTTATTAATTCTGTGTGCTGCTGCTGATGAGATAAAATGGAGAGATGAGATATATCTAGCTCTCTCCTGCTTTCTCAAACTCTCCCTCCCTCCCTCTTCCCTCCTTTCCTTGTGTTTTATGAGTTGACTGTTTTCTGTGCCTTGTGATGTTTTGTTGTACGGCCATAATAAAGGTGTGTTAAAACTCTCTCACTTTGTCTTGCCCACTCCCTCTCTCCCTCTCTCTACCTCTCACTCACTCTCTCTCTCCTCTCTCTCCCTCTCACTCTCCCTCTCCCTCGCACTCTCTCACTCTCACTCTCTCTCGCTCTCTCTCTCCTCCCCTCTCTCTCATTCACTCTCTCTCTCTCCCTCCCCCTCTCTCTCTTTCACTCTCTCTCTCTCCCTCCCCTCCCTCTCTCTCTCTCCCCTGAAGTATTTCCTGCGGAGAGAGGAAGATGCAGGGCAGAAGCAGGTGGGGTGGAGAGGGGCATTGTGGGATTGCTGGGTGAAAGGGCTGAGAAGCTCTTCTAATTATGCCCCGTCAGAGATGCAGAGCTGGCTTTGGGGGCCGGGGCAGAGATAGTGTTTATTAAGCTGGACTGAAATAAGGTGACTAGTGTAGAGAGAACCGTGTAACCGCGGAGAAACCAGGGAGCAAAGAACACACCAAAGAAGTAAAATTAGCAAAAGTTAAAATAAGTGCACCAGAAAGTAGCTCCATCTGCTTTTATAAATATATTCATATTATCCACCCAAAACAACAACTACAAAACTTTCTTTTGATTTAATCTTACTCTAATATATTCTGAATAAGTATTTGGCTGCATCTTTAAAAAAATGAAAAAAAGATTTCCTGTGATTTGACACCTTAATGTCTCCCACCAGGTTCAATTGTGGAGGGTGTGTGTGTGTGTGTGTGTGTGTGTGTGAGTGCTTGTGCAAGAGAGTGTGTGTGTGTGTGTGTGTGGGGGGGGGGGAGCACTATGAAGGCAGAAAAAATGGAACCGGCAGAAATGAATTGTATATTTCCTGTTAAAAACACAACATCTTGATCTCAGATCTCATATTCAGAAACGTCAGAAAGACGGAGTGTAATTACCCCATCCCGAGAGCACATGATCTGCTCAGCATATGCTAACTGACTTCTGATGGGATGGGGTGAGGGATTCAGCCTTATCCCGCTCCTGTAACTCATCACCCCCGAATCTGCCTCAAATACATTTAAATGAAAAGAATTATGCGATGCGATGGAGGCGTGATTTGGGAGAGGGAAATGAAACGCTGGTCTCCTCGCGCTGACAACAGCGCTTACGCTGAGTGATCTCACACAGCCGCGCGGCGCAGATCAGCCGCTCCGTGAGATCAGGGCCGACAGGCGTCAGGAGCCCCAGCGCGGCGCGGAAACCAGACGCAGCTACAACCTGGCAACCCACGAGACGCAGCTACCTGCAGGACAACCTGGCAACCCACGCGACGCAGCTACCTGCAGGACAACCTGGCAACCCACGAGATGCACCTACCTGCAGGACAACCTGGCAACCCACGAGACGCACCTACCTGCAGGACAACCTGGCAACCCACGAGACGCAGCTACCTGCAGGACAACCTGGCAACCCGCAAGACGCACCTACCTGCAGGACAACCTGGCAACCCACGAGACGCACCTACCTGCAGGACAACCTGGCAACCCACGAGACGCACCTACCTGCAGGACAATCTGGCAACCCACGAGACACACCTACCTGCAGGACAATCTGGCAACCCACGAGACACACCTACCTACAGTACAGCCTGGCAACCCACAAGAAGCACCTACCCACAGTACCCCTGGCAACCCATGAGATGCAACTACCAACAGTACAACCTGGCAACCGATGAGACACACCTACCTGCAGGACAACCTGGCAACCCACGAGACACACCTACCTACAGGACAACCTGGCAACCCACAAGAAGCACCTACCCACAGTAAAACCTGGCAACCCACGAGACGCAACTACCAACAGTACAACCTGGCAACCCACAAGATTAATCTACAGACAGTACAACCTGGCAACCCATGAGACGCAACTACCAACAGTACAATCTGGCGACCCACAAGAAGCACCTACCCACACTACAACCTGGCAATCCATGAGACAGCCCGACCTACAACCTGGCGACCAATAAGATGCACCTACCCACAACCTGGCAACCCACGAGACTACTTACAACCCAACAACATTTTCTTTCCTTTTGCAGTCATTCATTAGGGAATGTCAAATCCCAAATTTTGAGCACCTGGAAGCAGTTTCAGCTCACACAAACATTCCCCCTGCACCTTGGCCGGCCCGAAGAAACAAGCATTCTGACATGCAAAGACTGAACTCACTGCTGACCACCACATTCGTGGTTCAGATTTGGGGTTCATTTGGGGTTGGTGGGAGTCGGACCCCTTTTCCAAACACATAGTAATGTGCACAGAGCTCAGTTAAGGACAGGTGTTCTCCACGATCCCAGGTTAATCCCCAGCTGCATGCTTACATTACAGTCATTTAGCTGACGCTTTTAATCAAATGTAAGTCGCTTTGGCTTGACTAAGCAGGGGCCAATCCTCCTCTGGAGCAATGTAGGGTTAAGGGCCTTGCTCCAGGACCCAGCAGCTGCACAGATCTTACTGTGTCTACACTGGGGCTTAAAACACCAACCTTCCAGGTTCCAGGAAGTCATTATTCATTTTGTATATTAAGTGTATATTATGACGTGTTATATTACAGTGAGGAGCCTATGGCCTCCTGGCCTGTAGGAGGCGCTCTCTCCATTGGGACGAGCAGCCTGTGGATACGAGAAGGGAGAAGAAGCAGGCTGAGCTCAGCACGTGCTCCGGTGTGTCTCTCATAAAATGGATTTAAGATCTCAGACACCCACCTGGTGATGTAAAGGCAAAGTAAATAAAACTGTATTCAGTCCAGCGCTCGCTGTTGGGAGAATGTAATTTATGCGTAATCGCCACATAATTTCATCGAGACTCCCGGCTGTTTGATGGAGGCTAATGCCCCTCGCACGGTAAAATTACCCATAAGCCCCATGGTTATAGACAGCAGTTAGGAGATGGGGGGAGAGGAGAGAGCCGGGACAGGTCATTATGGGATGGAATGATGTTGATCACTCAGGCAACACTGTCAGAGACTGAACCCCTCACCCACACAACTCTGCCCTCTCCCTCCCCCCTCCAGCACGCTCACCTGCCCCCTCTCCCCCAGTCAAAGGCCCTTCATTAGGGTCTGCGAATCCGCTGATGAGGGGGGTTAATGCGGGTCACTGTTCGTTCGCCCATCCAGTGTAGCGATATGAGATATGAACTGGGAGAGGGAGTGATAGAGACAGAGGGGGAGAGAGTGAGAGGGAGAAAGGGAATCAGAGAGTGAGACTATTGTTTCGACCAGCAGAAAATGCTAATGCCAGAGAAGTCTTTTTAACATCCCTCTATATCTGACGGCCATTTCGCTGGGTCATCACAAGGGAAGGGCAGCGTGTTTAAGCACCAAGGCCTGCATCTCATGAAAAAGCTGGGCTCCACATTAAATTAAATTAACACACCAAAAACAGTCGCAGTGGCAAAAAGGCAAACGGCGCATGGACACGAAAGCCCGTCTCTGTAAAAGATCACAGGCCGTGATTCTGTGACTCACAGGGAGCAGAAAAAGCCTAACCCTGATCTCTCAGGGCCCACGGCTGTAATTTGTAGAAGTGCTAAAGTGGGCAAGTCCTCCCTAATCGACGTTAAAATAGGTTCCTTTGATCCAGCCGACTCATAATGGTATGCGATGGTGTAGACTTTTTTTTATGCGAGGAAGAAAGGCTTAAAATGAAATGCAGAAATGACCACTGGGACTCTCAAAAACAGCAGATTTTGCTTGAAACCCCTTTTAAGTTCCCGGGATCAAAAGAGACACACTGGCAGCCAGATCTCTGACAAAGCAGCTTAACAACAAACAAGAGGCATCCTCAGATCTCCATGGAAACTTCTATCCCAGTTATACTTTTTTTACTTTGGAGCCTGGCTAACTTTGTTCCTTTTTTTGTTTGTGATATTTAAAAATACTCAGAAGATAGGCGCTCGTGTAGTTTATGATACTTGCGTAGGAACTTGCCGTTTAATAATTATGATGCATGAAATCCTTGCCACTGGCAGGCGTACCGAAAGGCCTAATTACTGGCTCTTTTCAGCTGCCTGCTTTTTGGGGGCGCAAACACCTACGTTTCCATCGAGCGGAAAAAGATGTGCACTCGGAATGGGAGGTGGGGGGGGGGGGCAGGATGTGCCCTTCCGCACAATTAACACGGATGATTTCTGGCAGTAAAAATAGTTTAAATTGGCTTTTAAAGTCACGCACAATGCCTAGGCGGACTGCGTGGGGGATGTTGTAGCTTGCAGACGGCTGTGATTATTACCCACAATTCACCAGGAGTGGAGGGTGGTTGGGCAGAGATGGGAGGGGGGGGGGGGGTGTTGGGGTTAAAAGTTTTCTTCTTCAGTGTTCTTTTTAAAAAAAATCATGAAATCAGACACATCAAAAGTGTCTTTGATGGACGATGGTTAAAAAGTGTCAGGTAAGGTCATCGCAGTCCAACACAGTCGATGCAAACGTCCAACTTTCATGTTAAAAAACTGAATTTGACACCATTTCATTCGGGCTAGCGGCGTTACCCTCGAGGGCAGAGTGATCGCTACACCTCAAAGGGCCTTCAAGGTCACGGGGACAGCTAAGGACGTTCAACTAGACCTCCATCTTGGCTCTAGGTCCTAGTTGGCAGTTTAGTTTCACCTCCATCTTGGCTCTAGGTCCTAGTTGGCACTTGCAGGCCGAAACTCAGTCATGGCTGTGGAACATAAGGAAAACGCGCTTTAATCTTCCCAGTTGGGAGGAAGCTGGATGGCTTAATGGTGCTCAGACCGCGTGCCAGAATCCCACTCAGGGAAGGAGGGGGAAATCCCATCACTTTTCCCTCTTTTCCATCTTACGTTTCACTGGAGCCAACGAATGAACCAAATGAACGCATGGCCAAAAAGACACATTCCTAAAATCCATCCAAACACCAATGTTCTTTCCACAACATATATCCATTTCCATATACATATCTTTCCACTACATATATATATATATATATATATACAGTGAGCCGCATAAGTCTTGGAACAAAAACCTTTTTTTTCTTTCTTGATTTGGCTCTGGATCTGTACTCGGTAATTTTAGATGTGTAATCCAACAATTCACATATGCTTAAAGTACAGTTTTCAGCTTTTATTAGAGTATTTTATATTTTGGTTTCATCACGTCCCCACCATTCCAGGGTGCCATAATATATGGCTTCACAAGTGTTTCTAATTAGTCAGGTGTGTTCAATTGCTTCCTTAGATCGCATACTATATAAGAAGGTTTTTCGTGTCTAGTTTTGATTCAAGGCTTTTGATTGCCTTTGGTGGAGTCTGTTCCTAGCGTTTGTCAACATGAGGACCAAGGAAGCCTATGTGAGCCTGAGAAATAAGAAAGAGAAACCATCAGAGGCATAGGCCAAACAATAGGCTTACCAAAATAAACTGTCTGAAACATCATTCAGAAGAATACACATTCATGGAGCAATTTATTAGGTAGACCTGTACACCAGCAAATATTTAATCAGCCAATCACGTGGCTGCAACTAAATGCATAAAAGCATGAAAACGTGGTAAAGAGGTTCAGCTGTTGTTCAGACCTAATGTCAGAATGTGATCTCAGTGACTTTGACCGTGGAATGATTGTTGGTGCCAGACAGTCTTGAGAGTTTGCAGAGAATGGTGCGAAAAAAACATCTAGTGAGCAGCAGTTCTGCGGGCAGTAATGCGTTGTTAATGAAAGAGGTCGGGGTGAAGGGCCAGACTGGTCGAAGCTGAAAGGAAGATGACATTAACACAAATAACCACACATTACAACAGTGGTAGGCAGAAGAGCATCTCTGAACACACAATGCATCAAACCTCTAACTAGATACAGCACCAGAAGACTTAATAAGTAAAAACAATTACTAATAAATCGAATGTAAATAAATAAAGTCCAGTAAATACCAAATAATGTGCTCACAGTATGTACTATACATACATACACTGATTTGTAGGTTTTTGAATCAGACATAGGGAAGGAATTTATCCGCCGTTTACTGTAAAATGTCTGATCTGAGAATCTGGCAGCATTACAGGGCCAAACTCAAAAGTGAGAACTGATTTTACACGTCCCTTACATTAAAACATACAGATACCTTTATTAACATCCTAGCAGAGTTCCAAAAAAAACACCTTTCTATTTCCTTTGGAAAGAGCTGAGACACAAGCTGCATTATTTAACAGCGATGTGATTTTAGCTTCCTCTGACTTTAATGCTGGCTATGACTGGAGCAAACAGCACTGAAACCTTCACTTCCCGAACCCTAACTGCTCCCTCAGGAGCCAACTGCAGTAACAACATGTTACCAGTAGGGGGAGAAAAAGACCAGCAAAGTAATGGCGGCAGTCTGTTAGTTTGATTGTAATATTGGGGAAATAAATTCCTAGCATTTTTAAGTGTGGTGCAGGCATAGCAATGATCTCTATAAAGGCAGAAAGCTATAAAATGCTAATAATAATAATAAAACAAATCAATATATATTCTTCTAATTGTCTAATCTAATTCTTCAGATAATAGTTTGTGTATTCCTGTTGTGTTTAATATAAACATTGTTTATAAACTGGAAGATCTAAACAGGAATTATTCAGAGCCCACGCTTGGTTATGCAATTTCTGTTCAGAATTGAAAATCGATTCTCTTAGCAGCACTGGGGGAAATGTCGCAGGAGGAATCGGACTTTGGAATGGAGAGAGAGCCACAGGCCAGTTCTTCTGTTCTTTAGCATGCTCAGTGCACACCTACTATAGCACTTCAGGTGAGTGCCTGCATCCTTGTCTGATTTTTAATTTCCTCATTGGATCTGACGTGCGAGTGTTTCTGTGTGGTGCGGAACAGCCTGGCTGGGCCCGGTGGGGTCTGGTTGAGCCCGGCACGGCCGTTTTTATGGCCATGCCATCGAGCTGGCTGCCCGCTTTGATGTCCTAACCGCAACATCTGGAGCCAATGAAGGAGCAGCACTTTCAACACAGAGCAAATGAGAGATCGGCACGTTCAGCTAAGAGCCAATGAGAGATTGGTACGTTCAGCTAAGAGCCAATGAGAGATCAGCACTTGCAGCTCAGAGCCAATGAGAGATCAGCACTTACAGCAGCCAACTGGGACTTGGGGAGAGGGGAGAGGAGCTGGAACTTCGGGAGAAAAGCCAGGACAAAGATGAGGCCTGAGAGAAAAGGGAGAGAGAGGGAGGGAAAGAGAGAGAAACAGAGGGGGAGAGGGAGTGCGAGTGGGAGAGGAAGAGAAACAGAAGGAGAGAGAGGGAAGACAAAAGCAAGTAAGAGAGAGATAGAGTGAAGGAGTAGAGGAGGGAGACTGAAGAGCAGGAGAGATAGAGGCATTCTGGAATAGATGGGATTTTTTTTGGAGGAGGGCCACAGCCAAGACAAGCCTGGTGTTTTGTCTGGAGTGATGTCATTCCTAATTGCTAACTTGCTAATTACGGTAAGAGCCTTCGGTGCAGAAATCCTCCGATGGGTCGTTAATGTCGCTATGCCACAGCAAAGGGCTCGTTTGTCTAATTTTGGGCCAGCGTCGATTTTTTAAATTCCCATTAACATGGAAGTAATCCTTATTCCTCCTGTTCCTTCTCCTTTTAATTTATACCCTACTCCTGGGTCTATTTAACCTTTCTACACAGACAAGCAAACAGAGGGTGAGTGTGTGAGAGAGTGTGTGTGTGTGCATGGATGTTGGTGTGGCTATATAGAAAATAAATGGGTTCAACTGCGCTCAGATTGTTGTCTCACACTCTCACACACACACACACGCACACGCACACACACACACACACACACACACACACACCTTCAGCTCTCATTAGGGACAGGCAGGAGGTTAGATTGTGTTTACCCAGATGGAGTTATGGAGACGTTGCATTATGCATCAGACAGAGAGAGTGGAGAGGAAGCAAATACAGAGAGAGAGAGAGGGAGGGAGAGAGGGAGTGTGTGAGGGAGAGAGAGGGAGAGAAAGAGAGAAGGAGAGGGAGAGAGAGAGGGGGAGGGAGAGAGCAGAAATAACTGCCTACTGAGTCTGTAACACGGCTGGGTTTAAACCAAGAGAAACACACAACCACAGCAAACTCCCCCTCATTTACACCCTTTAATTGCAACAGATACTACATTACATTACATTACAGTCATTTGGCAGACACTCTTATCCAGAGCGACGTACAATAAAGTACAAATCAGAACCAGGGACAAGTGCGCTGAAAGACCCTACAGGGAAGGACAGTTCCGAGTGCTCGAAGTGGCCACAGAGATAAGAACTTGGACCATGTAGGTTAATCTGATGAGACAAAGAAAAGTACCAGTAAAACCATCAACAAGGCACAAAAATACTGGCACATGGTGTTAATCGACACTTAATCTCTACTAGACAACAGAACACACGGAATCTACATTTATTTCTCACAGAAAAGGGATACACGACAATGTATTGTAAATTCTTTTAAGAATAATGGACTTCATAATATAATGGTTATACTTTAATATCTGCCCATATATTTGAAGTGTTATATTATAAGTGTTCCATATCTTGAGAATACACTGTATTGCGATATATTGCAGCATATCACATTTCTGTCAGGGCTCCCTGATAGAAGTCCCTGTACAGTGTAGAGGCTGCACTGCATTGTGGGTGATTAGCAGGGGGAAGCTCCACATTAGCGCCATGCTAATGACCCCCGTTAGCGCTGCCCCAGGCCCTGAGCCGTCTCTAATGTCCTGGCAGCAGCAGAATGGGCTCCCTGTGTTCCTGCACCGGCTACTGGACCGGCCCTGGGGTATTCCAGACTCGGCCCAATTACAGCCACTGGCCAATCACAGCCTCTCTCCGGACTCGCACCGCAAGCCACCATGGGGCCCCACAGAACCCGGTCCAGAAATTAGCCATTAGCACCCAACAGGGGGAAACAAGCAGGTCCGGCAGGGAAATGGCTGTCGGTACGCTACCGTTTTGCTAATTGGCGCTAACAGTGGTAAGCTAATGAGCGAGATGAGGACCAGCTATTAAACGAATGCTAAATACCTGGCTAACTGTCCTGCCACTAGTGAATCGCTGCAGCATAAAAGCTGTAGGGCTGAGAGTCAACAGCAATGGTGGCCCGAGGCTTACTGGCCAATGAAATGGGACTACGGTACCCATGAAACCTTGGCCATGTTGGACGTTACATTTCATTACATCATAGTACAGTTATTTAGCTCCAAAGTGAGTTGCAGTTCATTAGACTGAGCAATGTAAGGCTAATGGCCTTGTTCAAAGGCTATGTGTTCCTTAGATGTATTTTAGGCATTTTGAGAAACTCCCTTCTAGAATTACTTCCACTGTTTACAATTTTCTTTGTATAAATACAATTCTGTTGTTTAAATACAATCCACTCATGCAGCTGTATATTGAAGTAAAGTTATCCAAGTAGATTTGCTCAAGGGCATGACTGCAATGCTTAAACCAGGAGCCTGTACATACACACAGACACACACACACTTCCAACCGCTGCTTCACCTGAGGAACAGCTAAAATTCTTTGATATCCTGCTATAACCTTGACATGACGCTTTAAGCAACGTTAAAATCGGGACTGTTGATCTCTAAAACAGGCAGAACGATCCACCTCACCTGGCAGTGCAAGAGGGGGGAGAAGAGGGGAGGGGGCAGACAACAGCAAGAAAAGGGGGTTCAGCCGTTAAAGGGTGGAGGGCAGGTTCTTACAGAAGTCATGTGTGAGGGGACACACTTTGTATACACCGTGCAGAACAATGAGTTTCACCCTTTGAAGAATACGTTGCTTGGAATGAATCTTGAGAAGTCAGTGTTCCATTGCTCTCAGCTACCAGTGATTGCACTGATGTTAGTTAAGAGCATTCTAATCACATATTTGCGAGCTCACACTTTAAATAGTTAATCAAGGTAATGCTGTCCAGAAGGTGGGTAGGGAGGCGGGTTAAGAATGGCACGCACATGCATGCTTATGTTTACAATGAGGGTTTAAATGCTGCATAAGGATATGGTCTATTTCCTCGGTTGTTTATAGGATACTGGAATACACTGTTTTCCAGTTGGTGTGTCTCCGTGATTATGTGTGTGTAGGTTCCTACGTGTGTATGTATGTGTGCGTTTGTGTGTGTGCGTGTGTGAAAATGCTAGTGTGTGGAAAAAGTCCCCACTTGTTCACCAGGTTCCCTCTATGTGAATGTGTAATGACACAATGGTCCTTAGTTGGATAGGTAAATGAGTACACACACACAGACACACACACACAGAAACACTCTCATACACAAAACATTTCAAGCAAGCTGACAGGTCCCTTCACACGGAAATAGGAAATCTTTTCATCTGTGTCCCAGTCTCTTCTTGGTAATTATGCTGCATATATTATCATCCCCACTCAAAACACACACACACACACGTACACACACACACACACCCACACACCCACCCACCCACACTCACACACACACACACACACACACGTACACACACACAGCACACACACCCACATTCACTCAAACACACACACACACACGTACACACTCACACACACACACACACACACCCACCTACACACACACACACACCCCTCACACACACAGCACACCCACCCACACACACACACACACACCCTTCCACACTCACACACACACACACCCACCCACCCACACTCACACACACACACACACACACACACACTCGCAGACACTTGCACATACATCTTTTTGCAAATAGTTTTCAGCTCCCGCCTGTTCCTGCTTGACATTTGTGTCTGTGGGAAAGGGAACAGGCTTTGTGCAACAGAACCTATTCCATTGTCACATTCAGAACCACTAATACCATCTAAAAATAACAGCGGGTAGATACCGGTGCAAATGTTGACTGATATTAATTTCAGTCATTTACTTTAACAATTACACCGGCCAATTACACTCCTGGCATTTTTCCTGTTACGTTTTTACCGCTTCAGCTATGCGTGCAGTTTGCTGCTGTTGATAGTGGTTAGCCTGCTATGTTACTGTTGGCTGGCAGTTCATACACAGGTGAGTCAGGTAAGTTACCTTTAAGCCCGTTACACTTCTCAACCTGCCTTTTGCGATTAACAAGAATGCCAGTTTTCACAAGGATCAGCCTTTAGTAGCTCACTCTCTGAATGTCTGAGGTGGTTGTGTTACCATCGAGGGCACAGTGACTGTGTGTGCAACTGAACGCTTTTACATTATTCCCCAACCATACGATTCATAACGTGGAGTTAAAATGACAATGAGCAGCCAGGGAAAGATGATTTAGGCAGAGATGTTTTATTAAACAGAGATATGCCACGAATCCCTCCTTCTTGCTTCCTAAAGTTCTTAAAGGAGATCCCATTGGCACCGCATGCAGAATGGCTACAGGAGCGAGCCGGTTTAAGAGCTCTGATGGATCAAAGCAGTCAATGAATACCAGCCATTCATTCCTCACTATCCTCTGCATTTCTGTGCATAACGAGAAAGAGATGCACGCACACACACACACACACACACACACACACACACACACACAGGTTCACCATTTCTCCAGCCCTAAATCTAAGCAGTGCTTCAAGGACATACTTTGCTGCGGTGTTGATGAGTAACAGGATTTTGGCCTTGGAATCAATCAGAGAATCAAGAGGTGAGAGTGTGCGACTCCATATTGTTTATGTGTATGTGAGGGGGTGTGTTGGATAACTAGTCTTGAGTATTGGCTTTGAGACTCAGATGAAATAAGACACAAATTTATTCTGCAAACTTGCTCTTCCCTTCTCCCAAATGTGCCATCCCCGCTCTCCACCTCCTAAAAAACTATGCAGGGAGTTTTATTACTTTACTTTTGTTACTTCATGGCTATCTATCTTGTGTACTGGACATGGACTTGGATGTTCATGGCCTAACAACCAATCTTAGATGAATTGTACCTTATCTGGCGTGTTCGGTTGTTCGGTGTATGACCGTGATATGCACGGTTTTGTATGTTGCTTTGGATAAAAGCGTCTGCTAAATGTAATGTAATGCTTGTGAGGAAGAGCACCAGAACCAGGCCCAGCACGCCTCATGCTGAAAGGAACAAAGTCCTTTTGATTTTAAGTTTGAATGTAATATAACATTTCAATAAAATCATTAACTGAAAGTGGTAGTGCCTATATAATTTATTCCTGTTGAATCCTGACAGTGGAAACCTGCATTTGCATGAGCAATTCCAGCTTCAAATGGAAACCAACAAGGTTTGATTCGGTTTTGTTGAGTGGAACACATTTTGCTTTTTGAAGGTGCAGGTTGCAACTGACTGGATTTAAAAATCACTTGTCGACAAATATCACCTCTATTATTAGAAGCAGAAGGAGACTTTTCAGGTATTCAATAACCAAGCTTGTGTACCTCCTACAATATTCATGTTTGGTCTCATTAGAAAGAGACTAAAATCATGAATCTTTTGATAACAATACCATGGTGCTCAGCCCTGCTTCTAACAACACTAAGGGAACATTCATACATAATGTGCCAGTTTCAGAAAGGGCAGTTCTGCCTCTCCCACAGCTCAACCCTTCCACAGCTTTCCCAATCAGCACAGCTATGTCTCTGATCATTAAAAAGGGGGGTATTTCCCCTACTTTTTGCAACCCACATAAAAACACGGGCATTCCTGTACTCAGGGGGGCTATTGATGCTCACGTTGTCAAGGCTGTGGGGGTTGATATCTGCTGTTGCCATCTGAGGAAGCTGAACTTTGCATCTGGCCTGGTGTTTCATGGGGTTTGGTGTGCACAAACATCTTAAGATTTTGTTTTACATGTCACCAGGCATTTTTAAAATTTCACCCATGACTTCTGGAAGGCGAAGCTGTCTTTTGGTTTTTGAACTTTGTTGGGACTATCCCGGGAGACACAAAAACCTGTGGTTTTGTTTTTTTCGTTTTCTCTTGTGACTGTCCATGTCAGTAACATTCTTTGTTTAAGGAAGTTGAGACTTAGACGTTGAATATTCCATTTCTTAATTTTAATCTGGTTGTAATTGTTTGACCGTTTGGATCTGCTTATCTACAAATTTGCCAATTTATTGGATAATTTATATCTTTTGGTAATAATTAACAAATTAATTTGAATAAATGCATTTTACATGTAGGATAAATTAAGGGTTTTAACAGTTGATGCAGTTGTGTTCGGTATTCAGAGTGGAAAACATTAAATGAGGGTGTTAAGTTGTTATAACTGCTGTATTCAGAAATGACACGTATTTCACCTTAAATTTCACTTCCTTTCACACAGACCAGGTGTAGAAATTGTGGGATGGTCTGTAACACACACTCTCTTAGAGGAGACAGCACAACACGGATGCCTGTCGAGTACTCTCAGAAATAAAGTGAGAGACATTTCTGTTCTTCAAAGATCAAATTTCCCAAATGTACCCCGAAAGAACAGTAAAAGTTCTCCGCTGGGTACAAATCTTCCAAGCAAAAAAGGTACAAATTAATTACATACTGCTGGCTAGGGGTACAATTTTACGTATCTATAGGGTAACATCCCAGCGACAAGCATTTGTCCCTTTCTACAGTAGGCCCGTTTGGTGGCTGTAACCGTGAGAGAGCTGAGCCACGTGTTGAGCGCCGAGCGGGTGAGAAGCCCAAAATCAGAGCAGACCCTCAGAGGCAGGCAGTGGCGGGCGCGTCACGGTTTGGGGCCCTAATGCGGCGGGACACGCGGGCGTTTTATCTCCTCCCCCGACGGCCGTTTGGCTCCCGGAGAGAGCGGAGCGCCACCTTCATCAGGATTAAAGCTTCGCCGCTGACAGACTGACGTGCCCTTGGAGCAGATCACCTTGTAAAGAGACTTGTCATCAGATTTCAGCTCTTCCATTAGCCTGCCGTCATACAGGGGGGTAACCGAGGGGGGGTCACAGATTCAGTGCCCCGCAATGACAGAGGGGGGGGGGGGGGGGGTGAGAGAGAGAGAGAGAGAGAGAGAGAGAGATGGTGAGAGGGTGAGAGAGAGGGATAGGGGAGATAGAGAGAGGGGGAGAGAGAGGGATAGGGGAGATAGAGAGAGGGGGAGAGAGAAGGATAGGGTGAGAGAAAGAGACATAGAGAGAGAGACAGAGAGAGAGAGAGAGAGGGGGGAGAGAGTAAGGGATAGGGTGAGAGGGAGAGCGAAAGAGACAGAGAGAGAGAGGAGAGAGAGGGATAGGGTGAGAGGATGAGAGAAAGAGAGAGGGAGATGGTGAGGGAGGGAGAGAGGGAGAGTCAGACAGAGATCGAGACAGAGAGAAAAGAAGAGCTAAAGTCCCATCTCCTCTGGCAGAATTATTGCAGTTAACGGAAAGTCACCAGAGTTTAATAACTGTGATGAAGGCACGGTTGGCATGGAAACAGGGCGTGTGCGGTGACATGATGCCCTGGATGACATGGGACGGCCGTTCTACAGAACCGATAACACCCCCCCAACCAGCCACGGTCAACAGCACAACACAGGAAGCGAGACTACTCCATTAATTTTCACTCATTAATTATTTTTTTATTACGAATTATATTTGCTGCAGTATGAAGCAGATATATACGGGCTCTCCCTGGCTGTATGTAATGTTTCTGCTGATAGATTTAATTATTGTATGTCATTTATGTTTAAGCATGTGGGACTATACTCCCTCCATTATTTCCAGTGTGTGTTTACTGAGTCGACATGTGTGGAATGCATTAGGTGTGGCCTATATATGCAATGAGCTGCCTATTGTCTTTAAGACCCTGATGAAGACCTATGCGTTGTTCCATCTGCCTTGTTCCTGCACGTCCTAATAAAGGCTTTTTATCAATTTTTTCACCTGGAGAGAGAGAGTGTGTCTTAGATTTTCTTCCTTGGTGCTGCACTTTTTAAGTTAATTTACTTTTTAGAGGCAGCCTTTGTCTAGGAATATTGCTTCATAAGCAAAAGGAGTTTGTGAGTGTCTGTGGAGGAGTGGGAAGCAGGTACCATTTTGCTCCACTCTTCAGAAAATGGCAGGAATTCTGTTAGCAGAGGAGAACAGGTGTTGGGCCAGAGTAATGTTCACCAGGTGAGCTCTGTTCAGCAGGTATGGTCTGGGGGGGGGGTGGGGGGAGAGGGGGGCTGAAAGAGTGGGGGGCAGGAGAGCTGCACTCGGGGTACGGAGAGGGGGGGGGGGGTATCGAGGTGCCTGCGAGCAGGCCGGATCCTCGCCGATGAGGCGAAGTGGAGGATTGTGGGGGATGAAATATTAAACTTCCTAATTAACTGGAAGCAGCTTCCCACCGCACCCCACCCAGCCAAGGTTGTTTTGGCCATTATCTTCACTGTGCGACCGGCAGAAACCCGGCAATTAGCCAGCGCTAACGCCACCGCTAACGCCGCCTGACGGAGCGCGCTCTTCCAGAAGACTCCATTAAGGGCGCCCCGCGTGCCTCCCCCCGCTCATTCCCGCTAACGCTGGGCCACAGCAGCACAGCCGCTACCGCCCGAGTCCCACTCATCTATCACTAAACAGGAGGAGGAGTAATACCAGGCCTGGGGACCTCCGCTCACCTTGACATTTCTACCTGTGTGATGTCTGATATTCT
>NC_083770.1:40955453-40957953 GCF_963514075.1 Conger conger
CAGAAGTAGTTACAGTGTAATTACATTGTACCGTTTTTTCTTTTCCTGGAGTCAGGTTTCGCCACAGACAATTCACAGTGCTTGCTAAGTACATAATGGGAACCTCCAATGTTGGAGTTCAACATTTAATGTTGAAATGCAAAAATAAAATAAAAATAATAATCTTTCGAGAAATCTTTAGTAATACAAAGTCAACTCAATTTGTACACTGAAAAACACACACACACACACACACACACACACACACACAAAAGGGGTGACAGAAACATTGTGAAAAACACAACAGTCTTCTGGGGACCATGACACAACAGAGTCCTGAGGACCTTCTCAAACTGCTACTCATGGCCCCTGCCTCCTGGGAGCCAACGTTTCCAGCCTCACCACAACAACAACAACATTAATCACAGGCAACAGATGCTGATGATGCATGATCACAAAGAGCAGCGATTGGTCAGAAAGCATGTCAGTCAATCGCACTGACCCAGAGCAGGGCTCTCTGCACACCTATGGCGGCGGTAGTGTTGATGAAGGGCCGACGCCTCGGTTAGACGTGCCCTGCATGTTCGTTTTGGTGAGTAAATTAATTTCCGGGTGCTTAATGACCCAGAACCGCCATACCGATGGCGGCTGCTTTCAGATCAGCCGTGTGAGCGAGTGGTGTGTTGTCACCACACAAGCTCAACCCCTGAGTCTCTCAGCACTGTGAACAGAGAGGATTGCTTTCTCTGCTGAACTGGTCCTAAAGTGAACGCGCTGATGTGAGATCACACAGCAAAGCTTATGAAATAAGAATGAGTCTTACATATTTTACATACTTTTACTCTGCCTACATTTGTATGATATTGTAAGATATTATGTCCGGTTTTTACACGCTGTATATCAAGACTCAAGACTCTGGAACAGACTAGATAAGGCAGAAAAAATAAAAAATAAAAATCTGCACTGAACCTCTGGATGGAAGAAGAGAGAGACAGAGAGAGGGAGGAAGCAAGAGAGAACGGGGGAGCGAGAGTGGGAGCGAGAGAGAGAGAGAAAGAGAGGGAGAGAGAGAGAGAGGGAGAGAGGGAGAGAGGGAGAGAACTGTCCCCCAACCCACCCGCCTGTATTTGTGTTGGTGTCCTGGAATGGGCAGAATTCCGATCGGCTTCCCGACTCTGCATCTCCCAGGCCGGCTGTAGGGCCCGGAGCGCCCCTTGGATGCTTGGGAGAGCGAAGAGAGAGGAGAGAGGAGAAGAGGGCAGGAGAGGAGAGAGGAGAAGAGGAGAGGACGGCCAATTCCTGAAATTATCGCAACGGTTTCAGCACAGCTGCGCTCCCCGCCACCGCCAAGACCTCAAACATTGAAGGGAGACCCCCCTCCCCTCTCTCCCTCTCTCTCCCTCTCTCACTCTCTCTCCCTCTATCACTCTCTCTCTCTCCCTCTCTTTCCCTCTCCCTCGTCTGTTTGGGGTCTGCTGAGCGCGAGGTGGAAGAGATCGTATTTATCAGCTGTCAGCGTTTGGCAGCACTGAGTTACGCGACGCAGGACAGCAGAAAATTATCATACACAGGCATGAAATTACCACACCACCCTGGGACCCAACAACAAAATTATTTCTTTCTTTTTTTGAGAGGGGGGTGGGGGTGGGATGGAGGGTGCTGTTTGGTGGGTGGAGGGCATTCAGAGAGGACATTTTAAACCCTGACACCCATTGCCTGACAAATCTAAAGGGCGGGTACACAATGCACGCAGAGTTCCGATTGTAAGGAGCCTCATTTTGTTGAGCCTTCCGCCCGTGACCCTTGACCTCCCCGGTAAGAGTGGGACGACATACACTCTGCGTGTGTTCCGTGACTGACACGGTTGTGTGAGAGCCCTTGAGTGCGGGGCTATGACGTATGTTAGCTTCGCAGTGGATGCCTGCCAACGGGCACTTTCCACCACCGCACAGCTCCCAAACACACCTCACCAGCACCCCCGTAACTACAGCAACCCTGAACCATGTGTGGAGCAATTACTTGTGATATACAGTAGACCGCTAGCCGTCAACCAGTTAATCGGCGTAACCACGGTAACCACCAATAAGGTTAACCGTTATACACCTGAAGTAGAAGTGGTCGTTATGTAGAAGGGGGAGGGCTTTTTTTTTTCCCCTGATGAATTTAATTTTACTTATACTGTGTAGCTGCTGATATTGTAATCTGATGCAGGAAAACAGAAAACAAACAAATACAATGTAAATAGTAATAATACGCTGAGTGATCTGCAGGTGCTTACTGGTGAGCGGGGCTTTAGAGAGGAGCCTACATAAAGCACTGGATGCAGCATTGGTGCTCTGTGATCTATGCAGTCAGCAGAGAGCACTCAACAGCACACAGAGAACTCAACACACAGAGCACACAGCACAGAGCACTTAGCACAGAGAACACAGCACAGAGCACTCAGCACAGAGAACTCAGCACACAGCACAGAGCTCTCAGCACACAGAGCACACAGCACAGAGAACTCAGCACAGAGCAC
>NC_083770.1:40962953-40987953 GCF_963514075.1 Conger conger
TCTTATTGTGGCTACACCGGGATTTGAACCGCTGACCATGCGTGTCCCAGTCATTTACCTTAACCGCTACGCTACAGGCCGTTTGCTTGGGTAAATGTGACTTAACGTGAATTTAATCTTCACTGCTGGAAATGGGGGAGTTAAAAATGGTCTTCAACACCAGTTTATCTTGGAAGGATACACTGTAAATAGTAACAATAAAACTCAAGATAGTCTTGAGAGATGGGGGAAGCTTTTAGAATCGGAACGTTTTCAATTGTGGGATTGGACGGGTGATATGCACGAGGTAGTCTTAACAAAAAGGTAAAATAAAAATGAACTTTTCCCTCAGATTTAGTTAATTCTTCAAAAAAAAAACCCTACAAATACGTCTTAATTATTATTATTATTATTTTTTACATTTTACATACAATTAATAACATTTTAATACTTGTGCATTTTCATACCGAACCTTTTTTCTATGCACTTCATGGATAACAATTGAGGTTCTACGTCATTGCGTGCCAGTGGATGTCAATCAAATGTCTGTCTCCGCTCCCCTCCAATCAACATCCCCTCCTGTGTCCTCCCGCGTCCGCGCACACACCACACCGCTGAAGCTACTGCTGCTCAAACCTCCGTTTAAGGTTGTAGTAGCCAGTCGTAATGTAATGAAACCGCAACATCGCTTCTAAAAAAAAACCCCATGTTTATTTCTTAATACATGTACTTTATCGACGTCAGCACGGACACACATATTTGCATTCAAGTTTTCGCGTGGTTGGCTGCGACCGGCCAGGTAACCCAACGCACATCCCAAACTTTTACGAGACTGCGTCCCCCTCCGCGCGGGGCTCCCAGAATGCACCGGGGCCGGGGAAATGAAGAGACGGAGAGGAGCGTCGGTCGCGGTGGCGGCCGCGTTGATTTAATTTACAAAGTTCACGGCGCGGTGCGGCGTCCCTTTTAACCAGCACTAAATTGTTTTTTGACAGAACCCTCCAAGCAATTTCTCCCCCTGACATTTGATTTACATATGATCTTTAAACAGCGCCACGGCTGTAATAGCTATTTGGTTATCATTCAAATCACTCGCCGCCGATGTCATGCTCCAGGATAGGTCATTCCATTCTCCGCCGCGCCTCCATCAGACAGGAGAGGAGAGGAGAGGAGAGGAGAGCGCGAGGTGGGGGAGAGAGAGAAAAAAAAAGAATGTATAACTAATGAAATAAATTGATTAAGGAGCGAAATCAATTGCTTTACTGCCTGCAATGAAGATCTAGTGCTTAATTTAGCACGGACCTGCAAGGCTAGGCATTAACAGAAAAAGACTCCAAATCTAATTGGTGCTAAATGAAGTACAGTAATGAACAGTCATTTAGCCCGGGATCTGCTTCAATTCTCTCCCCCTCTCTCCCTCTCTCCTCCCCCCTTCCTCCCCCTCTCTCTCTCTCCCTCCCTCAATTTTTCCTGCCTTCGTTTTAAAGTTCATGTAATATGTTTCCCCCGAATGTGTAATAATGTTTGTGAAAAGGAAGGTAAATAAGCTTATGACTTTGCGTCACTGTGAAAAACAGCCCACACTGACCTGATCCGAAAGAGCACAGATTCTGACCGTAGAATAACGCTGGTCTTTAACAGAAACATTCCCTATGAAAATTTTAATACGTATAAAAAACGTATATGTATTGCAAAACGTATAGAAATGTGGATTATTTGGAATATAATGATACATGCATTTATAAGTACAATGGTGAAATGAATATGGCCAGACTAGCAGCACAAGAACCTCAGTAAAAGGGTGTTGTCATTTTTTTGGGGGCACATTATTTAAGAAATATTTCAGTTTGTGGGGGTTGGGGGGGGGCAATCATTGTGTGTTGTGTGTTGTAATATACTCTATTTTCTGACATACATACACTCAGTGAGCACTTGATTACATATGTATCAGACTGACAGCTGCTGTAGCCTATCCACTGAGAGGTTTGATATGTTGTGTGTTCAGAGATGCTCTTCAGCATATCACTGTTGTGATGTGGCAGCTTGGACCAGTCTGGCCCTTCTCCTCTGACCTCTCTCATTAACAACGTGTTTTGGCCCGCGAGAACTGCTGCTCACTGGATGTTTTAAAAAATGTTACGGACACTGGCCAATAATAATAATAATAATAATAATAATAATTGTTTTTTAGCTGAGGTTTTCATCTAAGACAATTCACAGTTGATTAGACTAAGCAGGGGACAATGTGGGGTTAAGGGCCTTGATCAAGGACGCAACAGCTGTGCGAACCATACCGCTGCTATACAGGGGCATACATTGAACCACCAACCTTCCAGGACCCAGGCATATACCTTAGCCACTAGGCTACAGCCTGCCTCTCATAAACCCCCAAACTTTTCAGAGACATTAAAACACAGGACGGGTCTTCCAGCCGTCTCCCTGAAGGGACTATCACTCCATCGCTTTCCTGACTGCTCTATCGTTCCCTTCTCTTCTCCGGCTCCATAAAAGCCCTGCTTTTTAACGCGGTAAGAGGGAGGGAGGCTCAGAAACAGCTGGGCGGAAAGGTTAAGTAAAGTTTAGGCCAATTAAAGATCTCCTCTCAGGCTGCAGGGTCCCCGGCGTCCCCTGCAATCAGGGCTGGTATTTAGGGTGACGGAGACCGTTAGCAGAACCTTTCCCCATCAAACGCGCGGGGGCTTTAAGGAGCGCAGCCACGAACGCCGGTACGGGCCTGCTCCCTTTACGATAGCCGCCGCCGCCGCGCTAATGTAAAGTGCGCTCCTGACATTCAAAGAGACGCTTAAAACTCCCCGCGTGGCAAAGAGCTAATCACGCCACGCACCGCGGTCTGAAGTTCCCCGCGCGACCACACCTCCTCCGGAGCAAGATAACGACGCTGTGTTTTTGAAATGTGGAAAATTATTCACGTTTGCTGATGAACGGGGGTTCGGCAATAAATATTATGAGACAAATAGCCAAACTACAAAGCTTCAGAGATCAAAAGATTACAATTAAAGGCTCCAACACTTCGAATATGTATAAGAGATGCTAAAAAAATGTTTTATTACGTATACAATGTACAAGTCCCATACATTACTGTACATATCTCACCATGATACAGTATGCTGTCTACACTTACACATTTGCTTACACAATTAGACTTTATTATATAGGTGCACACACTCACATTCACAGACACACATGCACACTCACTTTATTGGATATTTAGTAGACTTATTTGTCTTCTGGTGCTGTGGCCTATCCACTTTTGACACATTGTGTGTTCAGAGATGCTCTTCTGCTTACCACTGTTGTAATGTGTGGTTTTTTGCGCTACTGTGACCTTCCTGTCATCTTCGACCAGTCTGGTTCTTCTCCTCAAACCTCTCTCAAGGCATTTTTGCCTGCAGAACTGCTTCTCACTGGATGGGTTTTTGTTTTTCTCTAGAGACTGTTGTGTGTGAGAATTTCAGGGGATCAGCAGTTTCTGAGATACTCAAACCACCCTGTCTGGCGCCAACAATCATTACATGATCAAAGTCACTTAGATCACATTTCTTCCACACTCTAACATTTGGTCTGAAAAACAACTGAACCTCTTGACCATGTCGGCATACTTGTATCCATTGAGTTGCTGCCACATGATTGGCTGATTAAATATTTGCATTAACAAGCTGGTGTACAGGTATACTGAATAAAGTGATCACTGACACACACAGACATTAATGCAAGTGAATTTAATCCAGCCAAAGAAGAACTGGCAGCTGGTAAAATCGGAGAGAATCCAGGACGTCAGAGCCACAATGGCAGGATTTGATGGGTAGTGTAAAAGACGGAATAGGGGAAATGTGCCACACCAGAGCCACAATGGTGGTATTTGCCTTTCAGTGTTAAAGAGGGAATAGAGGAACTGTGCCATACCAGAGCCGTAAATGCCGCCATGGAGAATTAAAGATCATATAGGATAACAGAGGCCTGTTACGCTAGGTGCTGAAGCCCCTGCACAATGTTTCAGCACAAACTCAGTCCCACAGCGCTCACACAACGTTGTAGTCAGTGGCAGTAGCAGCACAGGATCTGCTGACAGGCCATTAGCAGGGCCAGACCTGCCAGTGTAAAGGGAGCTGTCCAATCACCCAACGCGTGTGAACATAAACACCATCTATCATCATTAGGCGGTACAAAATGGCTGCCGGCTCTAACCCGGGACCAGCGTGGGAACGCCACCGAGGCAGGTTCGTCTGGGTGTGAATTCCGGGAGAACTCGGGAAAGAATCAACAAAGCTGATAATGTTATTGTGTACAACAGAATGGTGTGGAATAACTTGCCAGGGCATGTCGTGGAGGCAGAAACACTGGGGGCTTGATACGGTGCTAGATATGATTTAGCTTTCAGGCAAACTAAGCACTAGGTACACTTTAGTGGTAGGAAAAAGCAAGCATTGCTGGGCTGAATGGAGTGGTGCTGGTGTGGTGTTGGTGTGGTGCTGGCGTAGTGTTGGCGTGGTGTTGGTGTGGTGTTGGTGTGGTGTTGGTGTGGTGCTGGCGTAGTGTTGGCGTGGTGTTGGCGTGGTGTTGGCGTGGTGTTGGTGTGGTGTTGGCGTGGTGTTGGCGTGGTGTTGGCGTGGCATTGGCGTGGTGTTTGTGTGGTGTTGCCGTGGTGCTGGCGTAGTGTTGGAGTGGTGTTGGTGTGGTGTTGGCGTGGTGTTGGTGTGGTGTTAGCGTGGTGTTGGTGTGGTGTTGGCGTGGTGTTGGCGTGGTGTTGGTGTGGTGTTGGTGTGGTGTTGGTGTGGTGTTGGCGTGGTGTTGGCGTGGTGTTCTGTTATGGTGCTGTAGCTGTTGAGAGTTAGGCTGGCTCAGACTCACACAGTAAAGACTCACCTTTACAAACGGTGACGTAACCACATGTATGCTGTATGTCTCTCAGCAGATAAATCCAGGATGAATCGCATGGGGAAAACTATTTACACAAATATGACATAACACCTGTCATAACCAGTTATGACAGATCTACTGCAGCAGATGACAGATGCCATAATACTGCCTTAACCTCCGAAGACCTGGCGTACACATGCGTGGACTCCACATTTGCACTTTATTACACAGCGGTGACTTTATTGCGTTCTTTGGGAATTCAGACCGAGAGTCCACATATGTGGACATCATTTTTCTCAAAAACTACATCATGTCAAAAGATGATGCTTAGTTTTTATACTTATCAGGTCCCAATAAGCCCAAATAGCAAAGAGAAATTAAAAATGCATACCAAAAAAAGAGTGCGGGTCTTAGGAGGATAATGTATATGTATGAGGATATGTTTTGTGAAATTGACTGCGTACATTGGGACACAATGCTGTGACATCCACTGTGCTTCACTGTGCAGAAATGGATGGCTATGGCTGCTGCATGTCATGCGTAAGTCAGGAGTGTGTGTGTGAGTGTGTATTTGCGTGTGCCATATCGTGGTAGCTGCACGTGGGAGTAATTTTACCACAGTTCTATTTAGAGAGCTAATCCATTATTACAATCTGGGTGTACACGTGTGGAACTGTGTGTGTGTGTGTGTGTGTGTACATGTGTGTATGAGTGTGTGTGCGTGTATATGTGTGTGCGTGTGTGTGTGTATATGTGTGTGTGCGTGTGTGTATGTGTGCGCATGTGTATATGTGTGTATAAATATGTGTAAATGTGTATGTGGGTGTATATACAGTACTGTGCAAACATCTTAGGCACCTGTATAACATTCTGACAAGATCAGATTCTTTCAAAAATAATTCAAAGAAAGGTCCTAAATAAACTTACTATACATTTTACATTACATTTCAGTAGGCAGAATAGTTCAAAACTGAATCACTGACTACCCTTTGGCATCACTTCTCTGAGATAACCAACGCTGTCCTGCAGTTCTATAAGACAGGGAGGTTGTTCCAAGCATGTTAGAGAACTTGCCACAGTCTCCTTGCTTCTGATCTCAGCAACCCTAGTCAAGTTTTTATGTAAAAATTAGTCAATTGCTTACAGTAATATGTTGCTTTTTAAAATTAAATACAAAAATGTCTCTGTAAAATTTATGAGTATTTGGAAATCTTAATTGTGTTCTTTTGTACTAACACACACAAAAATAAACATATAAGTCTAGGGTGCCTAAGACTTCTGCACGGTACTGTATGTGTGTGCATTTGTGTGTAAATGTGTGTGTGTGTGTGTGCATTTGTGTGTAAATGTGTGTGTGTGTGTGTGTGTGTGCGTGTGTGTGTGGGCACTGGTAGTGCTGGGAGACAGCAGGAGGCAGACATCTCTCCCATCATTAGCCCCCCTAACGAGACCGACTCCCCAGAAATAATTTTGGGCGCCCTGCTGCGCTCTGTCACCTCGCCTCACAGGAAGAGAAGGAGGGAGACATTCATTTCATCAGGAGGAGGAAGAGATCCTCGGCCTAACGCTCGTTACCCAACCCAGCGATATCTCCCGCCTCCGCAACAGCGCCCGCACTGCATTCTGGGTAACACTCAGACACGCTCCCGTCTTTCCAGCAAGGACAAAAAAATATACTAAAAACCCCCCAACAATCCCCAGGAATCGGAGAGCGGACTCAAACAGGGACAGACACGTTCTGCTTGTTGCTCGTAATCACGCGCTGACAGCGATTCGGAACCGGCAGGCCTGTCTGTCGCTGAAATGTCGTCTCTCTGCTCACACCCTGAATCAGGGGCCCAGCCCCTAATGAGGGGGCCTGAGGAACAACCACCTGAATGCCCCCCCCCCAAAAGATTTTTATCACTCATCTGGGACCTCCTCACTCCGCACAGGACACATCCTTCCCACAGGCACAGCGAACGGGGTCCGGCTTTCCCGTTCGGAGATCGCCCCCTCTCACATGCGGGGGCGCGGGCTACAAAGGCTACAGTTGCCCTACTCCTTTAAATCCCATTTCTCTGCTTTTTAAAATATCTGATCACGCGAGCCTGCATTAAGAGACAGTTGCGGACGCGCACAGATCAGATACTGGGTTCGGATCGGATGGAGCACTTTGCAAGGTTGTCTAGCGCACACTGTGATCTGAATTTTTACATATTGTAGAGGACAATGAAACCCAAACAGATCTGATCACAGGAGCTTGCATTGAACTCTGTGTGTGTGTGTGTGTGTGTGTGTGAAATGAATGTCAGCTAAAGTTGCTGATTGGGAAAACGTGCAAAAATTGAGAACAAAAATGTACCATCATTTGGCTGTAATAATGCACTTTAATCAATGTGATATTTGTTTTTACCTTAAAAATAAATCACAGGTAAGCAACGGATCAGCCAGCATGCATTGTTTGACCCGTCGCATCCCCTTGTATTAAAAAGGTCTTGGTGGGGAACTAAAGATTCCAGAAGTGGCATGGAAAGACTAGCGTAACCGTAGCCAGGAACAGAAACTTTATTTCGTACAATTAAAATAAAAAACAAAACAAAAAATAAAGAACAAAATAACAATGATAATAAGTCCGAAATGGAAAAGGAAGAAGCAAAGCTTATCCAGTCCCAATCTTAACACTTAATAATTACAATTGTAGAAAAAACAAAAAAACAAACCAAAGTTTTTAGGTTTGTAAATTCATCCATTTCAGTCCTGTGGTATAATACTGTGGTACTCTGTCCCGCTGTGACTGCGCAGCTGAGATTGTGTGTGCAGCTGGATGCAGAGATGACATCACTCGAGTGTCAGGAAGGGCCCACAGACAGACAGACCAGAGAGGGGGGGGGGGGGCGGAGTTAAACCTCTAATCTAAAAATGACAGGCCTTCCACTGACAAATGACGGGCCACTAAAATCAAACCGGGAAATGAAATCAGCATCGATTTTCCCGTCTGCTTTATGGATGTGTCCCACGGACCTGCTCGCTCCCCCAGTACTGTGGCCCCAGTACCCCCCCCCCTCCCCCGGTCAGCCCCTGCATCCCAACATCAGACAAGTCTTAGTGCATCTCTGTTACAGCCCTGAGACCAAGCACTAAACCTCGCACTCGATGAGGAGTCAGTGAATGAACAGACCGTAAACATCCCTAAGATACGGTCCTGCCGTCACTCAAACGCAGCCGGGAGCCTATAGGGGGTCCAGGCCAGAGCCGAACGTGTCCCCGCTGGATCCGTATCCGGAAGCCATGTCGGGGAAATTGGATTGAAAAATAAATAAATAAATAACACAAAAAAACATTGCAGGACACTCAACGTCGTTTTGGTGCCTCACTGTAAAATGGCGCATGAACATCCTTATGAAGAGTAAAGAAGATTAATTCACAGCTCTGCCTAGCAGGACCGGATGGACGGAGTTAAACACTAAGCATGGCACCAGTATGCACAGCACAGTAAGTGCTATAATGGCTTTCGTATCATGCTCAATTGATCTTTATTCTTAATTAATTAGTGTGATCATTCTCACAGGCAGCCAGAGTGCCATAAAGGATCGCACACACATGGGTCATTAGGCCATGACCAGCATTTCATCCCGTCTTCTTTACAACATGGAGAGCTGCCTGCTCTGTTAGAAACTCGCAGTATGAGTCCTACATGTGATCAGACACAAGAGCTTTGTTTCTTTCTTCGTTTTCAATCTTTAATTTTAAAGTGTAAATGCGGGATTAGCATTTAGCGTTTATACGTTTGATGATTGGTGGGGACTCAAGGGGAGGGGCATTGGTTGTGTCTAGCCAATAACACAGCAGATTTAAGATCACATGACATTGAGCACTGTAAACACATTAAAGTCTTTCTCCACCAGCGACATTGGTCCATAGTATTTGTGATATCAGGAAAAAACACGATCTGTCCCCAATAGTCAGATTGTCTGATTAAGAGAAAAATCAATTAAGAGACAATTAGGAGAGGGTGAGAGACAAAGAGACGGAAAGAGATATAGAGACAGAATGACAGAGGGAGAGAAAACACAGAAGTAGAGAGAAGAAGGGAGAGTGTGAGAGAAAGAGAGAGTAAAAGTCATTTGGTGAGAATTAGACCCAATCATAGATTTTACTGCACCCGGTGACGTTCTAGAGGCATCTGTCTCGCGTCAGGCTGCCGTTGTCCCGGCACCCTGCCCCATCATTCTGCAGTCCCAGGCTTAGTTTATCCTCAGTCCAGCGGTGAACAACCACAAATAAACTTTAAAAAAGCAGAAATACGTTAGTACACTGCAATGAGATCAGAAAAAATGAGAAATACTGTTGGGTGGGTAAAAGAAATGTCTTTCTTCCAGGATGGAAGTACATTTCCATTCTAATCTGGTTAAAAACGAGTGGCTTTTTCAGCATTTCTGATCTGGCTGTGCGGTATTTCACCCCTAAGTGCCCATAAATACCCTCTTTGGGAGATATCCGCTCTGATAGAACTAATAAAGATAATCATGTCATCAATAAAACCCCCAGGCATGACAGAGCAGAGATGGGGGGGGGGGGGGGGGGGGGGGGTGAAGGAGAAATGGTAGTTGAAGAAGCAAAGGAGTAAAAAAAGAAAACCGGGATAATAAAATACATTTGCAAAAAATAAATCGGGATGAGAGCAGTGACATCACCCCACTGGTAGAAATCAAGAGAGGAGCCCCACCAATCACAGACAATGTTGATTACAGCCAATGGCACAATGCCAATGGGTGATTGGTTGATTCTACTCTCAGGATGTCCAAAAGTATAGCAAGAAAGTATCCACCAATCAATGCCAATGTTGCTCTACTGCTGGGTCCTCACTCCTGGTCCTGGAGAGCCGCAGAGTGTGCTGGGGTGCTCACTCCTGGTCCTGGAGAACTGCAGGGTGTGCTGGGGTCCTCACTCCTGGTCCTGGAGAGCCGCAGGGTGTGCTGGGGTCCTCACTCCTGTATGTAGTGGAACCTATGACATACTCTCAAAGTGCAGAGCCCACCTTCTGGTCCTCTGGGTTGGCTCAAATGACCCAGGCAAGATCAAATCAAGCACAGAAAGGTTTTTGAATCCAAAACAGTTACATATTTGACCCAGGTCTGACTGAGATCCACCACTCACAGTTTCCCCCATGCACTGGGCAGCCATACCTGTCCCACCTGTAAGAGACTCTGTAAGGGGGAGTGAGTCTGCAGGGTTATCTGTGAGCTGATCTGCTGTGCAGTCCGTCGTTGGCGCTGTAGTTCCAGCCGAGATTAAACCTCATCCAGGACAGCTGCAGCCTCCCCACGGGGGGGTTTAAAAATCATTTCACATTGCTTTCCGGAAAACCTTAAACGCCTCGCTCCTTTAAATCCAGGATCATTCCGCCTCGGAATCTCTCCTCCGAGTATTCCGGCGCATCGATGTTTTTGAAATACATTTTTTTTTTTTCTTGGCCGCGGTTCATAAAAAGATATCTGGAGTATTAAGATGTCTGGGAGTTTTGCGGCAGATTTAGAGGCCCGGGGGAGGCGGAATATCGGTTTCGTACGGCGTCTCGTCTGCGATACAGCCGATCTGAGGCCGTCTGTCCGCGGAGGAACGCTGTCAGAGAGACGCGGCGTAGCGCGTTCCGGGACAGGCCCGAGAAACGGCACGTGCACCAGCGTGGCAGCGAGGCGCGCGGAGCGAGAACATCGCCGAGTGATTGACACGCCATCGCCGTCGCCCGCTGAGGCTCCTCTCCAGAGGAGAAGAGTAAATGACAAGTTTACCGAAACATGATGACTTTACATTCACATCTGATATTCTTTAGGGCTAGGTGATATACTTCAACAATAATTATCAAGCGTTTGTGGAGCGTGGTAACGATCATCGCAGCCAGGCAACATATTGCAGCGCTTTTGTCTTTTTTCGGTTATCATGCCTGACGCGGCAGAGATCCTACCGACTACAGACGCCATGAGAAATGCTTCTAAAAAAATACATCAGCACTCATATTTATTAGGTGTTGATATGACAGCCAATCAGCAGCAAGGTCAGGCAGGTTCCGTGAGACTGGGAAAAAAATGCATCACATGACAGTGTGGAGGCTGCAGAGCCTGGCTGCTCGTTTTGCTGCCGTGCGATTGGATGCTCTGCCCGTGAAAGTCAGAACAGCGTCACCTCAGATTCACCTGCCTCTGCAGACGCTTCAGTGCAGTGGAACTGTGTGTGTGCGTGTGTGTGTGTGTGTGTGTGTGTGCATTACATTACAAGTGTGTGTGAGTGTGTAAATGTGAGTGTGCACGTGTGTGCGTGCGTAAATGTGCGTGCGTGTATAAATGCGAGTGTGTGTGTGTATAAATGCGTGTGTGTGTATAAATGTGAGTGTTTGTGTAAATGTGCGTAGGTGTATAAATGTGAGTGTGGGTGTATATAAATGTGTGTGTATGTGTGTGTGTAAATGTGTGTGTGTGTGTGTATAAATGTGAGTGTGTGTGTGTGTATAAATGTGAGTGTGTGTGTATGAATGTGCTTGTGTAAATGTGTGTGTATGTGTATAAATGTGTGTGTGTATAAATGTGAGTGTGTGTGTGTATAAATGTGAGTGTGTGTGTGTATAAATGTGAGTGTGTGTGTGTATAAATGTGAGTGTGTGTGTGTGTGTGTGTATAAATGTGAGTGTGTGTGTGTGTGTATAAATGTGAGTGTGTGTGTATGAATGTGCTTGTGTAAATGTGTGTGTATGTGTATAAATGTGTGTGTGTATAAATGTGAGTGTGTGTGTGTATAAATGTGTGTGTGTGTGTATAAATTTGTGTGTGTGTATAAATGTGAGTGTGTGTGTGCTACTCAGAAGGCTGCACACTGCAGTCACAGTAGTGGTTCTGTGCATGAGAATGAGCTCAGCGATCGACCGACCATCACTGGTGTGTTTATAATGCCATGGAAGGAGGAATCAATGCATACTTAATGTGGGGAGGGGTAAAGAGGGGCGGGTGGAGGAAGAGAATGGGGGTGGGGTTCAGGTTAAATAATCAATATCCAAATCTTCAGTGTGCACAACATCGGGGTAACATTGCTTTCAGCACAGGGGGATATCTGCATTGTCTAAAAATGCACACAGCATACACTGTATACACACTGAGTGATTACATACAGGGACAGAGAGAAAGAGAGAGGGGGAGAGAGAGAGGGGGGAGAGGTAGAGAGAAAGAGCAAGCGAGAGGCAGTGAGAGAGAGAGAGAGTAATCCAGAGGTATTTTTGTCCATTGTGATTGAATGTAGACTGTTGTTGTTTGCACGGTGGATCTACAGTACTCTGTGGAAATCAGAGACTCTTTGTCTATAGGGGAAAGTGTTTACACTCTTCAGTTAAGCTGATATGTAGTGTGTGATTTTTACATTTTCCTGAATGGTAATTTAATTTCACGACATGGCTCAGGCAGTAAGAGCAGTCCTCTGGCAGTCGGAAGGTTGCCGGTTCCCTCCCCCGCCCGGCCTGTGTCGAAGTGTCCCTGAGCAAGACACCTAACCCCCAAATGCTCCTGACGAGCTGGTCGGGGCCTTGCATGGCGGCCAATCGCCGTCGGTGTGTGAGTGTGTGTATGAATGGGTGAATGGAGAAGCATCAATTGTACAGCGCTTTGGATAAAGGCGCTATATAAATGCCTGCCATTTACCATTTCCTCTGTTCCCCCCCTCTTGATATTGAGATGCCTTGTTCGCCTAAAGATGTATAAATACTGTGTTAAAGAGCTTTGTGTGACTGAAAGTCAACATTAAAAATCTTGGCTATAGTGTGCTAGCGATGGGTGTCTCGGTGGCGCAGCCTGTAGAGCACTGACCGCATGCTCATTGTGAGCCGCGACATCTGCGGTTCGAATCCGACCATCTGACATTTGTCGCATGTCTTTCCCTCTCTCTCGCTCCCATTCTTCCTGTCTCTCTGTACCATACTGTCCAATAAAGCTGAAAAAGGCTTAAAAAATATCAAAAAAAAAATTGCTAGCGATTGTCTTCCTGGTTGTAGTGTGCTAACGTGTAGCATGACCTCTTAGCTGTAGATGCTAGTGCCTGTGCTAGTACCTGCCCTCCTGAACCGCGGCAAGCGGTCACAAAGACAGCGCCAAAAATGACACCTATCCACTTCCAAAACAGCCGATGAGACAGAGACAGCCCTTAACAAAATCAACTAAATAGCCTAAATGTGTCTAATTAACTAAATTAAACAAAATTAAAAAGATGAAAAAGGAGGAAAAATACTTGCTGTTGCTTGAAGCACTATAATTGGGCAGTTCAGATTAATTATTATTTCTTTAAAATCCCCACACAGATTCCCACAACTCACAGTAATTAGTGGGCTTGCGCTGTAATTACACAACACTTTTTTTTGACACTTTCCACCCCTTCCAGACTTCTCCTGTTTACTGGAATCTGTGAAACCGCTAAAATATTTTAGAAATAATTAAGCAGGCCTCTCATTTTTAATTAGATCTTGTATTATTAATAATCAAACTCTGTTTATCACCACAAACGTTCATTAATGATGTTCTCCGCCGACTTTGTGCGAGGAGTCTTTCCGCTAAGATATACAGTATATATAGTGGCTCATTTTTATGGACCCCGCACAGTAATGTTGTTCAAAGGTTCAGGGTCATGAAATGAAATATTAAAAATTCATGTATTTTTTCCATATGCCTTATTATGGTGACCTTTCTGCCTGATTCAGGGGAGCGCGCTAACGATCACACTTCAGAGAGCCCCGAGACGCAGGAGTGCACTCGAAAGGCACATCCGTCACCGCCCAAACGCCAGCGCAGGCCGCGTGTGTGTGTGTGTGTGTGCGTGTGTGTGTGTGTGTGTGTGTGTGTGTGTGTGTGTGTGTGTGCGTGTAACACACACACACACTCCTCTCACGCTGCGTGTAAACCCAAGGATGTGTGAGACATTCTGCACATACACACACACAGACACATTCACACACACACACAAACACACATACACACCCGTCCACCGAGGAGGCCAGAGGCTCCATACATGTGCACACAGGAAACATACAGCTAACAGACATCTTGCACACACACACACACACACTCACACACACACACACGCATGTCTACATACACATACAAGGCTCAATTAAAGCAGGCAAGATCAAATGAGTACAGAAAAGTCATTTTGAATTCTAAACAATTACGCATTTGACCCAGGTCTGAGAGGCTGGCTTGCTTTCCCCTAAGAGCAGTCCTGCCATTTAGCACGTTAGCCTGGACATGTGACTAATGATACTGGGGTTCTCATTTAGCAGGGGAGTGGGAGGCCACAGGACATAAACACACAGAAGCAGCACAGGGTTTATAACGAGGGCACAGTCACATGACCAGCGTTAATGCTGGACGCTTGATCACACTGAATTATGGGTAAAGGGAGGCCCCATGCTAACAAGCTGCCTGGGACAGACTTACACAGGTGCTTGCTGATCTGAGTGAGCATAACTGTGTGTGTGTGCCTGTGTGTGTGAGAGAGAAAGAGCTTGTTTGTATGTGTGTGAGTGAGAGAGAGAGAGAGAGAGAGAGAGAGAGAGAGAGAGCTTGTATGCGTGTGTGTGTGTGTGTGTGAGTGAGAGAGATTGTATGCGTGTGTGTGTGTGTGAGTGAGAGAGAGCTTGTGTGTGTGCATGCGTGTGAGAGTGCTTGTTTGTGTGTAAGTGAGAGAGAGCACTTGCGTATGCATGTGAGTGAGAGAGAGTGCTTGTTTGTGTGTGAGTGAGAGAGATTTTGAGAGAAAGAGAGACAGAGTGTGTGTCTGCATGTGTGTGTGTGTGTGTGTGAGAGAGAGACAGACAATGTGTGTGTGTGTGTGTGTGTGTGTGTGTGTGTGTGGTTTTTTGGGATTGTTGGTATGGTAAGGACAAGGCTGTGGATGACACACTGGTTGATATGATGCTTAATGCAGCCAGTGCAGTATCGATGTCATAGTAACACATAAATAATATGCTTATTACATCGTCATACTGCTTTTACCAGATGAACACTACCAGATCCACCAGACTTCCTCCCGAGGAGACTGCACAACGTTTGGTCAGTCTGCCTTCTCTTTAAAGGCCATTAGAAACGGGAATACACTTCCGGCAGATATTAAGAGCGACTGCTCCTTCAGCAGCTTCACAGCTAAAGCTAAAACATTGCTTAAGGCTAAACAAACATGTAATCATTAAATATCTGGATTGCATTTGATTGTATATCCAATGCGTAATTTTAATGCACTATAACCCGTTATGCAAATATGCCCTTCTACACTTTTATATCCCCTAATATCTATTGCCTCTTTATGTCATGACATGCGGTGTATTTGTATTGTTATTGTTGCGGATCGTGCAGCTTATGTATATATTAACTGTAACATGCCAAGGGACTGCAGATGGAAATGAGCTGAAGCTAAATCTGGCACAATACATCAAAGGGCAAAATTTATGTTTAATATTGTACATAGTCCCTTATAAATAAATAAGTAAATAAAATAAATAAAAAGAGACAATGTTCGGTTTTAGTGTTTCGTAAAAACGAATGAATTTCTTTGGTTCCATGCAGTATGGAATTGTATGCAGTAGGGAATCGCGTGCAGTTAGAAAGAGAACTCCCACAGTCCCACCCTGTTCCATGTAGGGTCACGTCCGTTTGCTGCCATTCCACCTCTGTAGATCCGCGTGCTCTAACCCTGGCCCAGATTCCCAATGTTCGGAATTGTTCAGCATTCCCAGCCCCAACAGCAGCTCACCAACCGTTCCCAAAGCCGATGTGGGACCTGGAGACGGAGAACACCAGGGAAGAGTCACACATCCGCACCTCTTCATGCCAAACTCCAGCCTGTGCAAACACAGGGCGCCGCGCAAAACACCAGCGCGTTTAACACTTACAACATTTAACAGGGATCGAGGCTAATTCCTCAACAGATTCTCAGGTCGTACAAAATTAATAACACTATTCTCACTACATCAAAGGAGGAAGGAGTCTTTATTAAAAATCCTTTTCATTTGTACAAATGATATTCAGATAATATGATCGGTATGCACAGGATAACTAGCACTACTCAAATATCACCATAAGACGTGCCACAGACGCTCTATCAAGAATGACTAACTTTTTTTATATACAATGTATTTTTGCCGAAGCTATTTAAGGCCATGGCCATAAGAGAAGCCAGTTCTGGAGCAGTCAGGAAGGCTCAGCTTGAGCCAGAGAACACAGTTATGCTGCTGCCCAAACCATTATGGCTTTAATACAACTGGACCAGATCACTTTTTATAAGTGCAACTACCCACGGACACACACACACATCATTTTTATCCAAAGTGACTTACATTTTACATTTTACATTTTAGTCAGCGACTTACAAGTGCATAGGTTCTACCATAAGTCAGAGCATCACATCCAGAAACTACACAGGAAATGCTGTTCTAAACATAGTTGTCATCAGAAGTGCAGAAGTTTTTTTTTTTTGGGGGGGGGTTAGACAAGGATAGGGATATCAGAAAGGAGGGGCAGGGGAAATCAGGAGGGAGGACTAAGGTAGAGTTTGAAAAGGTGGGTTTTGAGTCTGCGTCGAAATAGGGGGAGGGATTCTGCTGTTCTGACAGTGGTAGGCAAGTCATTCCACCACTGAGGAACCAGAACGGAAAACAGGCGTGAACGTGCAGCTCGACCGCCAGGTGCACGTAGAGAGGGAACCGTAAGGCGACCAGAGCTGGCAGACCGGAGTGGTCTAGCTGGGGAGTAGGGAGTGATCAGGGATTGTATGCAAGGTCGGGCAGTCCCCTTAGCAGCCTGAAATGCCAACACTAGGGCCTTGAAACGGATGCGTGCGGCAATGGGAAGCCAGTGGAGGCCAATGAGAAGCGGGGTGACATGAGCCGACCTGGCCTGACTGGTGATCAGGCGGGCTGCAGCTTACAGTTGATTAGACTACACTGGGGACAATTCCCTCTGGAGTGACGTGGGGGTTAAGGGCCTTACTCAAGTGTCCGACAGCTGTGCAGATCCTATCGCGGCTATGCCAGGGCTGGTGGAGTCATGCACCTAACCACAAGGCTACAGGCCCCACTGCAATCGTCTCCCCACCACGTTTTTCCTCCTTTGACCTCTCAACCCTGTTCTAACCAACAGCTATTAACCAATCAGCAGCAGGGCATCAACCAGCACTGTCACGGAGGCACGGTGAGAACACCGCCAGTATACCACTTCCACTGGGAGGGAGAAGCCAGATGAGATCTCGGCACAAGACGGGCGCCAGAAATAAGATTCAGATTCATAATTTCCATGGTTACGCATCCCAAAAGCCCTTTGGTCAAAGCCTCTCGCGACACGGCGGTCATAATAACAGTGCCACCACAAGAAACCGATGAACTTGAGTGCCTCTCTCATGAATGACCTCATAGGGTGAAGCCTCTCTCGTGAATGACCTCATAGGGTGAAGCCTCTCTCATGAATGACCTCATAGGGTAAAGCCTTCCTCATGAATGACCTCATAGGGTGAAGCCTCTCTCATGAATGACCTCATAGGGTAAAGCCTTCCTCATGAATGACCTCATAGGGTGAAGCCTCTCTCATGAATGACCTCATAGGGTAAAGCCTCTCTCATGAATGACCTCATAGGGTAAAGCCTCTCTCATGAATGACCTCATAGGGTGAAGCCTCTCTCATGAATGACCTCATAGGGTAAAGCCTTCCTCATGAATGACCTCATAGGGTAAAGCCTCTCTCATGAATGACCTCATAGGGTAAAGCCTCTCTCATGAATGACCTCATAGGGTAAAGCCTCTCTCATGAATGACCTCATAGGGTGAAGCCTCTCTCATGAATGACCTCATAGGGTAAAGCCTCTCTCATGAATGACCTCATAGGGTAAAGCCTCTCTCATGAATGACCTCATAGGGTAAAGCCTCTCTCATGAATGACCTCATAGGGTAAAGCCTCTCTCATGAATGACCTCATAGGGTGAAGCCTCTCTCATGAATGACCTCATAGGGTAAAGCCTTCCTCATGAATGACCTCATAGGGTAAAGCCTCTCTCATGAATGACCTCATAGGGTAAAGCCTCTCTCATGAATTACCTCATAGGGTAAAGCCTCTCTCATGAATAACCTCATAGGGTGAAGCCTCTCTCATGAATGACCTCATAGGGTAAAGCCTCTCTCATGAATGACCTCATAGGGTAAAGCCTCTCTCATGAATGACCTCATAGGGTAAAGCCTCTCTCATGAATGACCTCATAGGGTAAAGCCTCTCTCATGAATGACCTCATAGGGTAAAGCCTCTCTCATGAATGACCTCATAGGGTAAAGCCTCTCTCATGAATGACCTCATAGGGTAAAGCCTCTCTCATGAATGACCTCATAGGGTAAAGCCTCTCTCATGAATGACCTCATAGGGTAAAGCCTTCCTCATGAATGACCTCATAGGGTGAAGCCTCTCTCATGAATGACCTCATAGGGTAAAGCCTCTCTCATGAATGACCTCATAGGGTAAAGCCTCTCTCATGAATGACCTCATAGGATAAAGCCTCTCTCATGAATGACCTCATAGGGTAAAGCCTCTCTCATGAATGACCTCATAGGGTAAAGCCTCTCTCATGAATGACCTCATAGGGTAAAGCCTCTCTCATGAATGACCTCATAGGGTAAAGCCTCTCTCATGAATGACCTCATAGGGTAAAGCCTCTCTCATGAATGACCTCATAGGGTAAAGCCTTCCTCATGAATGACCTCATAGGGTAAAGCCTCTCATGAATGACCTCATAGGGTAAAGCCTTCCTCATGAATGACCTCATAGGGTAAAGCCTTCCTCATGAATGACCTCATAGGGTGAAGCCTCTCTCATGAATGACCTCATAGGGTAAAGCCTCTCTCATGAATGACCTCATAGGGTGAAGCCTCTCTCATGAATGACCTCATAGGGTAAAGCCTCTCATGAATGACCTCATAGGGTAAAGCCTCTCTCATGAATGACCTCATAGGGTAAAGCCTCTCTCATGAATAACCTCATAGGATAAAGCCTCTCTCATGAATGACCTCATAGGGTAAAGCCTCTCTCATGAATGACCTCATAGGGTAAAGCCTCTCTCATGAATGACCTCATAGGGTAAAGCCTCTCATGAATGACCTCATAGGGTAAAGCCTCCCTCATGAATGACCTCATAGGGTAAAGCCTCTCTCATGAATGACCTCATAGGGTAAAGCCTCTCATGAATGACCTCATAGGGTAAAGCCTTCCTCATGAATGACCTCATAGGGTAAAGCCTTCCTCATGAATGACCTCATAGGGTAAAGCCTCTCTCATGAATGACCTCATATGGTGCCTTTAAGGAGAAGCGCATTTCTTTGCTCACTTTCACGATGCACAGAAGTCAAATCAGAGAAGATTGACTCGCTGCATATGGAATTTTCAATATGACAGCTGGCATTTACACTAAAAAGGGTAGAGCAATATAAGTGGGTGAGACAACAGGCCTACCTGGTGAGTGAGGAGAAGCGCTCCATTAAATGCAAATGTCAGAGGAGTCTTTTCTCTGTTCTTAGCACAGCATCTGCCCCCTGTAGAGAAAAGCTATATTCTCCTGCTGGACCAAGCCACAGATTCTATAGACACACCAGATACCCAGCTCCCACCCTCTCTGCTTCTTACCTACAGGAAGCTCCAATGCAATATTACGGTACAGAACTGTAGGGAAGTGTTTATGATGGCACAGAAGGGTAGAATGCATTACAGAATATAAGAATGTTTATGAGGTCATAGAAGGGTACAGTACATTACCAGAATGCAAGAGTGTTTATGGTGTAGCCTGATCATATGATTTATGATAGAAGGGTGCAGTACAGAACATTAATAGCACAGAATCTATAGACACACCAGATGCTCATGTGCCATATTATAATGCAGATCATCAAATTTTGCAGGATTGTAATTGGCCCTTAATTCATTTACAGAAGACGCATCAAATTGTAAAGTTTGAGCTACAGTGGTAGGGAGATAGAACTTTCGGCATACTGGATATAGCGTTGAGTAGCTCGTGGATCTGCACCGGAGAGGGGAGAGGAAGAACGGGAGGAGGAGGAGGAGGAGGAGGAGGAGAAGGGGCGATGATACTGAATGAAGCTCCATGAAACGGCGTGGTTGTCATAAAAGCGACTCCATCGCTCTGCACAGTAAACACCTCCACTCTATAAATCACCGGCGCTCAGCATCAGTAAAATAAAATAATACAGCACGTCTACGGGCCGTAAAGACATTACCCGCCTGCGTACAGCACACAGCCCTGCTTCAGAGTCCACACAGCACTCCTGACATCTGCTGCAGACTGCCCGCTTCAACCAGCCGCTGGCTGCTGCTATCCACACGTGAAATGTGTTTAGTAACATAAAACATTGGCAATAAAATATTCAAAGTTTCATATATTTTTAACAGAATATATATTACAATACATTACATTACATTACGTGGCATTTAGCAGACGCTCTTATCCAGAGCGACGTACAACAAAGTGCACAATAAATATATTTGAGGAAGAATCAACATATTACCATATACACGCACTGAGTACATTATCAGGTAGACCTGTACACCAGCTTGTTCCTGCAAATATTTAATCAGCCAATCATGTGGCAGCAACTAACTGCATAAAAGCATGCAGACATGGTCAAGAGGTTCAGCTGTTTGCAGACCAAATGTCAGAATAGGGAAAAAATGTGATCTAAGTGACTTTGACCGTGGAATGATTGTTCGTGCCCGACAGAGTAAATGGAATATGGTTGGCATTTATATAGCGCCTTACAATTGATGCTTCTCATTCACCCGTTCATATAGACACTCACACAGCAACGGCGATTGGCCGCCACGCAAGGCACCAACCAGGAGCATTTAGGGGTTAAGTGTCTTGCTCAGGGACACCTTCACAGGGATCAAACCGGCAACCGTCCCATATTTGCATTAACAAGCACGCGCACTTAACAAAGTGATCACTGTGTATATCAACCGCCCAATGGTCTGACACAGGCCAGCACAGAGGACGGGGGCACGGGATTATAAAACACGCCGCTGTTCAGGGAAGTTGCTGAAAGAGAGCTGGCGTTGAGACCGGCCGAGCTCATTCCTCCTCCTCCTCCTCCCGCTCCGTGTGTGTGTGTGTCACGCACCGGGGCGTCGTTTCCCCCGCCCGCCCCGCCCGCCAGACGAGCCCCCCGACACGCCCGCTCGCAGCGGCGCCGCCACGCCTCCGCGGGAACGCGATTAGCCGCTAAGTCCCTTGTCGGGGAATCACGCGGCGCTAACGCCGCCGTTAGCGTCCAAAGGGAAACAGCGGCGTTACGGAGCGCTAACCGCGGTTCAAACGCGCCGCCGGAACGGATCAGCGCACACCGCGCGGAAGAGCGGCCCGGAGCGGCGGAGGAGATGTACACGCGTTCGCGTCTGGCTGTTGAATCATTTAATCTCCGCTCTCAGCATTCAGGGATGTTACGGAAGTTTCACAATTATTCCACGTTACTCCATAAACGAGACATTTTTTTTCCCCCCCTCAGTCAAGCAAAAGAAAATAAAAAAAATAAAATAAAAAAATAAAATAAAAAGATTAAAGAAAGAATAATTAATGCGCTTCTGAATGTGGAAGACATGATTTTATAGTCCCCTGGCAGGAAAGGGAAAGCACCTGAAACAATTTCCCCTTCAAGGAAATTTGAAGAAATCCGTGTTTAATTAGGAAACGCTTGATCTGACAGTGATACGGTAATGCTCTTTAACCACCCAAATTACATTTGCGCGTGTAACGAGGCAGCATTCCGCCGCGCGGAGTGTGTGTTAGGATGCGGAGAGAACGCATATCTCACGGCCTTATTAAAAAGGCGATATAGAAGAGGGGCCAATTTTGGAACAAGAAAGGAAAATCTCGCTGGCCCTGAGACGCACATTTGATATGGAAATAATCTCCAGCACAATACATATTAAAGCAGCGGGGAGGCGGCGCAGGGCCGCGCTGACAGCCGGGGCGGACGCCGGGTTTAGTCGGTTTCATTAGGGATAAGCAGGCGAGCGCTTTAAAGAGGACCGGCTTCGCCCAGGCCCTTTCATGTGTCAGGTGATTCGTTCCGACGTGATTGAAGAAAGCGATCCTGTAATTGAAGAGTCAGTCTGTGAAAGAGAGAGAGAGAGGGAGGGAAAGAGCGAGGAAGACAGAGATAGAGAAAAAGAAAGATGCGTGGAAAGAATGAGAGAGAAAATGAGAGGGGGAGAGTGAGAGAGAAAAAATGAGGGAGACGGAGAGAGAAAGAGCTGTGTGGAAAGACGATGAGAGAGAGAGGAACAGGTGAACAGAGCTAAAGAAATAAACAAAGGTGTTGTGTGGAGGAGATGCCCCGTTGCATGCTGGGAGATGAATGGCTGGGCCTTGACCTTACTGAGACGGGTCGGAGGAAACTGTGTGCTCACACGATGCACCAGTGCTCTCTTCGTAGTTACTCAGCACTGAACTGACCCATTAAAGCAGTTAATTACACAGTTAACTCACCTCACCTGGTTTCTTGGGTCTGAATTGGTTGCGTATATTAAGGAGAAAACAAAAACAAGCACACCCTGTGGCTCTCCAGGACCAGGAGTGAGGACCCCAGCACACCCTGCGGCTCTCCAGGACCAGGAGTGAGGACCCCAGCACACCCTGCGGTTCTCCAGGACCAGGAGTGAGGACCCCAGCACACCCTGCGGCTCTCCAGAACCAGGAGTGAGGACCCCAGCTCACCCTGCGGCTCTCCAGAACCAGGAGTGAGGACCCCAGCTCACCCTGCGGCTCTCCAGGATCAGGAGTGAGGACCCCAGCACACCCTGCGGCTCTCCAGGACCAGGAGTGAGAACCAGTGATGCAGACTAAGTGCATTCTCCAGATCAGTGTGAGAGATAGCGCCAGACCAGGCTAACAACAGCCCCACACCATCGAGTGTATGAGCAACTTCACTGAAGCTCTAATGCAAAGTGAAGTTAACAAACTAGCCAACAAACGCAATGCAAACTATGAATACATAAAACATGAAGCCATAAAAATACCATAACCTGAACTAGTGAGGGGAATGGGAGGGACCCGAGATCAGCAGTCAGAAGAGGTGGGTCTCCAGACTGTGACCTGCTTCATTAAAATTAAAGCCTCGTGAATTATTGACTGGGTTAGCCTGGTAGCCTTTAATACAGTAGAATAATGCATCGATAGTCCTACAATAGGCAGCAGGGTGTTATAATTGTGAAAGAGCCGGGCTGTAAACTGAGAGGTTGCGAGTTTGATTCCCAACTGGAGTGCTCCTTGTTGTCCCCAGGAATAAAGCACTGAGCCAGAATTTATTCAGTAAATATCCAGTGACGTAAACGGACTGCGTAAAGACGTAATCTGTGCTTTTAGCTCAAGACAAGAGTCTCTGCTGATGGTCACTGGACTGCAATGCATGCTGGGAGGGCACCCACTCTACATGGGATTTTGATCCTGCTCTGATTTAGACTGATTTGATTATGAACTGCACTCTCGGATATACAGTGACAGTGGAGGTACATTTTTGTTCTTCAATGATCACATTTCCCAAATGTACCCCGAAAGTACAGTAATGTTCTCCTTGGGTACAAATTAGTACATTTTCCAAGCAAGGTACAAATTCATTATATATTGCTGGCAAGGGGTAAAATTCCATGTACCTATAGGGTACCGCCCCAGTGACAAGCAATGGTAGCTTTTGAGGCACTTGTCATACCTTTATTTCCGAGTGGTTGATCTTGTTAGACACGGTGAACGGACACCTTGAGCAGCTCCCCCCAGCACCATCCCCCCAGCCCCGCCTTTGTGGGGCATTTTAGGCCGAGGACTCGTTTGTGTTTAAACATGTTTGATTCGGTTCCTGATTTAATCAGAAGGGGCGAGGGAATTCCGGATGAAATTTCCTTTCCCGTTTCGCGTTGCAGTGGCCAGGGCATCCAGCCAAGCGAAAGCTGGGAGATGCTCGGAATCCACTGTCAGGATTTCCGCTGTAAGGGACCGGGAGAGCGAGCGAGCGAGGGAAAGAGCACGGAATGCCGCGGGACCGTCAGCCCCGGGCGGAACAGATTCCCACACCACATTCCCACATTCGTCCACACAGCCGATCCTGGGTCACCAGCCTTTCACTGTACATCAATGAGCCCTGCCACACCCCGCATACACACACACACACACACACACATAGACGTATACACACAATTCTTATCTGAACAGGGTCGTGGGGTCCTGTTCGTCATTTTCATGCAAGTTTGTAACAGTGTTTGAGGCTTGGGGAGGGGGGGGGGGGGAGCAGAGAGAAAAGGGGGGAAAGAGGAAGAGAGAGAGAGAGATTATGTGTCGCCATGGAAACCGCGAGAGACGTCTTCCTTTCTTGCCCACAATCACATGCTGTTATGATATGTGGATAATGTCAGGCGAGAGAGAGGGAGAGGGGGGATAGAGAGGGGGGGGGGGGAGAGGGAGAGAGAGAGAGAGGGAGAGAGGGGGAGGAGGGGGGGGCAGACAGACAGAGAGTAATCCAGAGGTATGAGTGTGGTCATGGACGGTTCAGCGGCCTTGATGAAATGTCATCTCGTGCGCATCGATCGACGGTCACAGGATTTGAAATGTTGCGGGGGAATCAATACAATCAGAGCAAATAACTCTAAACAACACGGCCAAGTACCGCACAGAGGGGGAGGAGAGGAGGATGAAGGGGGATGAGGAAGAGGAACAGGAGGAGGAGGAGGTCACTGAGCTCCAGAAGTCAGATGAGGATGTGGGAGGTGAAACATCGGCCATTTTGACTCTCACAAACAAGCCATTGAGGTTCTTATATAAGTGGTCTGGATTCTCATTTTGGCCTTTGAAAATACAAAATGGAGACGTAAAGGACTATGTCAATTTACTGTCTGATATAGCAGCTGCTGTATTCATTTTCGTAAATGTTCCTTTTAAACAAAGCAGATTTACTGCATCAGCTTGGGCCTGGGCCAAAAATGAACTTTGAGTAACGCTAAGAGGCACTACTAATCATTATGAGTCCCACAGTTTCCCACACACAATGCAGATGCTCAGTCTGTCAGAGCAACTGAACCTCTGCCCCCGATATTGCCCCACGGCT
>NC_083770.1:40997953-41042953 GCF_963514075.1 Conger conger
CTGGACCAAACTGTTACTGAGGTACTGATCAGATTTCGCCATCCAATTTCAATCAAACCCAAGGAATATATTTGCTAAACCTCTGATTTTTCCCCAGCGCGAACCTCAGTTTGTCATGCATCACTGAATGGGACTGATGCTTGCTTTTAAGGGATGAGATTACTGAAATTACCATCGCTTAGAGATGGACCTTGTCGACATTAGCGCCCACGCTAACACGCTGTTCGTTTGGCTGCTTTGCTGCACGAGGCTAAAAAAGCGGTTGTGCTAAAAATGAATCCAATGAGACAATAATTGACCCTGAACAGTTATAACTGAGAACAGTCAAATTTCTCTCATTCACTTCATTTTTATATTTCTCTTTTTTATGCAAGAGTGAAGCTGATTTCCATTTCAGTCCATTTCAGCAGCACACACACACACACACACACAACACACACCACACACCACACACAACATACACACCACACAGACACACGCAACATACACAACATACAGACCACACACACACACACACACACTCACAGGTCAAATTCAGAGGTAAAGTGTGAATAGAGGCTATCGTCTCCAGGGTGATAACTGGATCTCCCCCCCCGCCCGTCGCCCCCCGCCCCTCCCCCCCGCCCCCCACACTCCCAGGTCAGGCACTGCTGAGGGCCACATTCCGAACAGCGTCTGCTCCTCCCGGTCCCCACATTCCGGAGCGTTTAAAGCTGAACTCTCTTCCAGGAGGTCTGTTATCTACCTGCCTCAGCTTTCAGCGAAAGAGCAGCACCATTCACTTCAGCCCTGAAGCACCACAACTTCATTATCTCAGTCAGGGGCCGGGGGGCAGAGAACACACCCAATCTCCCAGAATCCTCCTCAACCTCATCGCATTCACTCCCAGAATCCTATGAAAATCTATGGTTGAATTTTCCTGCACCCTCTTGCAATGTTACCCTTTTATGTCTTAGTGTTTTTAGTCTTTCCATAGACTTATACATATATAATTTGTTTTTGGATAGTTATTCTAAACCATGCGCTTCACAGGCAGTTTTTCTGTGATGTATTTAAGAAAATGTTGTGCTCAGCTCCAGCTCGAACATGAAAATGAAACATAACTGACCCATTCTGCAATGTGTTTACAATAAAAAAGACCTAAAGGCATCTCCCCTTATGCAAAAAATATACATATTTCAGCATACACGGAGCCAAAATAATTACATTCAACACATACCAATGACATCAAAACATAACACAGACTTATTTTGGAAATGAAAAGCTGCGACAAATGACAATAATTAACACATTTGAAGTAACAAATATACATGGAATAATGGATAACAATGTTGAAAAATATATCGGATCCTACGGAGACCAAAGCAATAATAACCAACAGTATATAACCAACAAAATGCATTTTTACATTGCACAAAAAAGGCAATATATTGCCATATACTACATTTGGAGAGCCTTTGTATATTAGCATGTATTTGTAATAAATATTTTTCCATTATGAAATTTGTATTATAAATATGCATATGTACTTTCATACAACAAATACAACACTATTGTTACTTCCTTCACACAACAATAGAGTAAAAAAATGTAAAGAATTAAGCCAAAGCTTTTCAGTGCAACGTTTCAATTTAAGGACCAATTACTCCAAACTACTACCACTGAAAACTATTACAACTGAAAATGACAATGGAGTGTGTGTATGTGTGTGTGTGGTTAGAAGGGGGCAGAATTGGGGGTGCAGACAGAGTACACCCTGGGGGGTTGGGGTTCCAGGTGGGGGGGGTGGGGGGGAGACAGAGTGGTGCCCCCCCCCCCCCCCAAATGCCCCCCAACCCCTGAGCGATGGGCAGGGGAGCAGAAAAGTGAATTACTCTTTGCTCCATCGCGGCGTAATTTAATATGGCCAACAAGCGTCTCCATCCCGCACGCGGGAGGCACAGCCGTGTATTTACACTGTGTCACAACGCATTAGGCGTTGTCACGGCAATTCACTCTTCCTACGGCGAGATCTCCACCAGCCACTCCGTCTGGGAGCGAAGCTCCTCTATTTCAGGAGACATTCCACTCATCATTATTCACTCATCTGCAGGTCCATAATTCCCCCTCCCTCTACACCTCCCGCAGACCCACAGGGAGGGCACAGTGGGGAGTATTAGGTGTGTGACAGGGAAGCGCACTTTTACACCACCCCCCACATGGAAATGACTGGAAAAGTATGACCAGCAGCACCCAGCTCCTGCCAAACGGCTGAAGCTAAGCAGGTGTGGGCTTGGTTAGTAAATGGCTGAAGCTAAGCAGGTGTGGGCTTGGTTAGTAAATGGCTGAAGCCAAGCAGGTGTGGGCTTGGTTAGTAAATGGCTGAAGCTAAGCAGGTGTGGGCTTGGTTAGTAAATGGCTGAAGCTAAGCAGGTGTGGGCTTGGTTAGTAAATGGCTGAAGCTAAGCAGGTGTGGGCTTGGTTAGTAAATGGCTGAAGCTAAGCAGGTGTGGGCTTGGCTAGTAAATGGCTGAAGCTAAGCAGGTGTGGGCTTGGTTAGTAAATGGCTGAAGCTAAGCAGGTGTGGGCTTGGTTAGTAAATGGCTGAAGCTAAGCAGGTGTGGGCTTGGTTAGTAAATGGCTGAAGCTAAGCAGGTGTGGGCTTGGTTAGTAAATGGCTGAAGCTAAGCAGGTGTGGGCTTGGTCAGTTCAGTGGATGGAAGACCGTCTGGGAAAACTAAGTTGCTGCTGGAAAGGGTGTTGGTGGGCCGGTAGTGGTCTTGCCTCGGGTATAAATAAATGATAAATCCCCCTGTGCAGTGATGGGGACACTGTGCTGTAGGAGACCTACATGTGATGTAGGCATCTTATGGATAAGATGTTAAGTCCAGGTCCTGACTCACTGTGGTCATCAAAGATCCCGTCACATTCATCACAAAGAGCAGGGGGTTTTCCCAGTGTCCTGGCTAAATTCTCAGGCTCTTTCAACCTACCTGTTACAAAGTGCATTTAATTATATTTCATTCAGTATCAATATGTGTTTATTCCCGATACTAAGCCTCCATTTTATTAGCGTCCCTTAATTTGTGCTTTTGGTTTGGCGAGGCTTCCCACGGGCCCCCGGGCTGGTCTATGTGTGGGGTCTGCACGGCGTTGGTCGGGGCCACTCTGGCACCAGCCAGCCGGCCGCGGTTGCCCGGGTAACGGCCGCGCGGTCCGAGCGAATCGATGGCGCTAATTAATTGGATTAATAGGCGGGAGGCTGAGATGGGGAGCGAGTGGGGATAATTCCGGCCGGAACGCCGTCCCTCCGGGTCGTGTGAATATGGATGAGCTGAAATTGAGTTAAAACGGAGGAGACGGCAGCATTCATTACCACCCCCCCCCCCCTCTCCGAAAGCACCCCCACCTCTCCGAAAGCAGGCGCTTAATATGCGCGCTATTACTATGCAAATGAGCGGTAATGAAACTGCAGGGTTTTTTTAATCAGGAGGAGAACAAGCAGATGTCAGGGTGAGGTGGGGAGGGGGGGCGGGGGCAGGGTGATGCACATCCGAAAAAACACCCCACTGAAATTAAAAAATACCTGAACACCCCCCACCACCACTTCTGCACTCCTGTGACCCCCCCCCCACTCCTATCGCCCCCTGCTGCTGATGCTTCTCTTGCATATGCAGCAGTGGCACAGGCCCAGAATGCATTGCTGCCCTTGTGTGACCCACTCGAGGCTTCATCTCTGGGGCCTCATTCATAAGGACCAGGGGAAGATATTAATAATAATAATAATAATAATAAGAAGAAGAACAAACAGTACAAACTTGTTACCTTAAGTATTTACCATGTGTGTGTGTGTGTGTGTGTGACCAACTGGTACACTGTTAAGAAGCAAGCAGGAGTGCCCTGGTGAGCTCAGCAATCGCAAACAGCCGGGTCGACCATGGAACCCTGCTGCAGTGGATGACTGAAGAAAGCCAACGTTCCGACAGATCAAGAACACACTCCAGGATGGACGCGTAGATGCATGAAACGTGACCACAGGAGAAGACTACACCAACATAATCTCAGAGGGTTCCCTGCAACCACTCAAGAACACTACAGCAGTTTCTTAAAAGTACAGGAGTTCTGGAACAAAGGCTTACGGACAGATCAGATGAACGTGAACCGGTAAGGGATGTAGTGATGCAGAGTGAAAAATGTGGCACGTGAAAGCTTATGATCCAAAGCACACCCTGATCCATTAAACATGGAGGCTTGGGCCTGCACGGCTGCCACAGGAACTGGAACTGGCTCATCTTTATGGATTATGTGACTCTTTGGCCCATCAGGTACAATGGTAGCATGAACAGCTCACCAGTGCTCTCTATTCTTGATTTTCTTAGGCCTATTGCTTGGCCCGTCTCTCAGTATTTATTTATTTTCCCAGCCTTAGAATGGTTTCCTTGACTTTCATTGGCACAACTCTGGCCCTCACAAACAGTAATAACAATCAAATCCTAGAATCAAGACTAGATACTGAAAGTTCTTATACTGGCACGACGGAGGCAATTGAACTGACTAATCAAACACCTGTGAAGCCATTCGCAGTGCTCTGCAGAAAACAGCATCTCTGTGAGCGTGATTGGAAGCCGGATCGGTTTGAAGCTAACCTTTTTGGTGAAAGATTTCAGCATAGTGTTGTATGTGTTTCCCTGTTAGCGGGAATGAGAAACGCTCTCCGTTAGCGGGAATGTGAAACGCTCTCCGTTAGCGGGAATGTGAAACACTCTCCGTTAGCGGGAATGTGAAACGCTCTCCGTTAGCGGGAATGTGAAACGCTCTCCGTTAGCGGGAATGAGAAACGCTCTCTGTTAGCGGGAATGTGAAACATTCTCTGTTAGCGGGAATGTGAACCGCTCTCTGTTAGCGGGAATGTGAAACATTCTCTGTTAGCGGGAATGTGAAACGCTCTCCGTTAGCGGGAATGAGAAACGCTCTCCGTTAGCGGGAATGAGAAACGCGCACACGGGGCCCTCATTAGCTCTTTACATGGGACTGTGACTTTTATTCCAACGACACAGCTGCTTTTTCGCGGTTAATGCCGTAGTTAGTGCGGATGGGCCCCCGGCTCCTCGTAAAGAGGAGACAGAAGAGAGGCGATTAGCGGAGGAGGCTCATTCCCGTGACGCCGCGGACGACGCCTGGTGGCAGGGAAGAGGACCAATAACGGTGTGTGTGGCTGTGTAGGCCATGTGACCCCGTGCAGTGTTGAGCATGCCTTTCCTTTAACACAGGGTGCTATGACACCCCCCCCCTTCCCCCCGCAGAGATCATGGACCCCCTGGCTAGAGCCGCCCCCCCCCCCCCCCCCCCATCACAGCTCGCCCCGTCTGGGCTGAAGGCTGCTCCCGTTGCCACGGCAATGCCCCCCCAAAACCCAGCCCCCTGCCAACCACTGTCAGTCTCCCACCAATATGGCCGCCGAGAGATGCTGCTTGGGGGGGATGGGGGGGATGGGGTGCAGAAATAGCGGTGGTGTAGAGAGGGCATGCAGCAGCGCGGGGTACACAGGGGGCAACCGCCGCGAGACTGCGTGGTGTGAGATCTCACCATCGTCATCGCAGTTAAGATCGTCCACTATTCTGCCCCCTGATGCCACCCCCCCCTGTTTTCCCCTACCTCCTCCTCACCACCCATCTCCCAAAGAGCATGCCCCCCCTCAGCTCCAGGCTATCTGGGTGTGGGGGGGTGGGTGGAACATATCCCACAATTCCTCTGCCGCAGCCTGACTGGTCACTAAGGAACGGTTATCAGGATTGACAGGTCCCTCAGCTGATTTTATTTGAACAGCCATCCATGGATGAAGCCAGGATTCATCTCTCTGGGCGTTCGGCGTCGTGGATACAGCCGCTGCAGCGGTGCCTGGGCGTCCCTGTCCCCGGAGAGAAGGAAAACGATGACAGGAAGTACGCCAGAAAGCAAGCGTGCTGGTTTGATGACGAGAAACAGGAGCGGTCTCAAAGCTCAAAGGCAAATCTCTTCAGTCGATGTCCTCAGGAGAACCAAGTCCACGCGACGGACTACACTCCAGATAGACTGGTGAAAAGTGTACCGAGCTGCTGATGAGGGGAACAGTGAAAATCATCCATGAGAATAATAAATATCGCTCAAGGGATATGGTACAAGAGAGGAATGTAGATGTTTTGTGGTGCAAGATGACGTAAAATTCAAATCCTTTGCCGGGAAGTGGATGGAAAATCTGTGGTGCCAAAATTCAAAGGTATCCTTTTTTCACTCATTTTAGGGAATACATATATTTTGGGGAATGCAGCAGTAGGAAGGGGGGGGCTGTAGCATTGAGCTGGGGGAGCAATGTCCAGCCAACCAGAGAAACTCAGTCTTGGATGAATTGGACTGAGAATGCCTTTGGCGCACAGCCAACAAACCACCAACTTGGCCAACGAGAGAGAGAGGGAGAGAGGGAGAGAGTGAGAGAGAGAGGGAGGGAGAGAGAGAGAATTCAATTACCCCTGCCTATTCCCATAATTGATCGGCGTCATTAAAAAAAAAAACGTAATTTTCCAGGAGCCATGTTCTCTGTGAAATGCATTTCTTTAGAGAAGTGGTGTTGTGCCCTATGGCACGAAAACGACACTCAAGCAGCTCGTAGAAAAGCCAGCAATGTGCAGAGTCTGAACTTATTACCTGCACTTTTTCGGGGGGCTGTTTGAACCCCAAAGACATTGGCACCATGGGGGGTATGGGGGTTTTCGTCATCGAGTAACTTTCATAGGCAACGGGGTTTCTAAGTTACGGTTACCGACGTCCGACACGGAGCTCTCGAAGCAAACTTCTGCACTCCGCCCTCACTTCTCCGGGTCTTCCGAGCGAACGCATCCATCACGCAAAGCGCCCGCATTAATATGAGTAATACCGCGCTGCGTATCCAAACTTCTGCCCACACATCAAACCAATGGGCATCTCCGAGGTGCGAACGTTTGTCACCGTGACTAACACAGACACAAATGCACACATTAATTATTCAGTGCATTTTAAAACGAGTCGGGGGAAAATATGGGACGGATTCATAACCCGGGCGCATCTTCGTCTCTGTCCCGGCCCGATCGAAGACTGTCACAGAGACGTTTTAATTTCTCCCGGCTGGGGTGGCGGGGTGGGGGGGGGGGCAGATGAACACCTCACAGACATGTAGGTGCTTCACTGACTGCCGTGTGTCACTGTATGGATCACTGTTTGGATGCAGAATTACTTGCCCGTCGGGGTGGGGGGGGGGGGGGGGGGGGGGCAGATGAACACCTCACAGACATGTAGGTGCTTCACTGACTGCCGTGTGTCACTGTATGGATCTCTGTTTGGATGCAGAATTACTTGCTGGGTTACAAGGTTACCGGGCTACTGTAGGGACCACGTAACTAAACTCCCCATGATTCCACAGGACACTTCCACGACATCCACCCCAGCATGACGATGGGGCGGCCTGTAGCGTAGTGGTTAAGGCGAATGACTGGGACCTGCAAGGTCGGCGGTTCAATTCCCGGTGTGGCCACAATGAGATCCGCACAGCCGTTGGGCCCTTGAGCAAGGCCCTTAACCCTGCATTGCTCCAGAGGGGATTGTCTCCCGCTTAATCTAATCAACTGTACGTCGCTCTGGATGAGAGTGTCTGCCAAATGTCAATAATGTAATAATGTAATGTAGTTACGGTTAACTACACTACTAAGTTATCAGTCCTTCATTGCACCTTGTGCTGAATAGCCAAAGCTAAGCAGGTGTGGGCTTGGTTACTACTTGGTAGGAGACTACCTGGTAAAACTAAGTTACTGCTGTAAGTGTAAAAAGTTGCTGCTACAGTAGAAAAGCGCTGTATAAACTCAGTGAGTACTTTATTTGGTATTTATTAAACATATTTTTTGGACTTAAGTCTTCTGCTGCTGTAGCCTATCTACTAAGAGGTTTGACACATTGTGCGTTCAGAGATGCTCTTCTGCATACCACTGTTGTAATGTGTGGTTATTTGCATTCCTGTCAACTTCGACCAGTCTGGCCCTTCTCCTCTGACCTCTTATTAACAAGGTGTTCCTGCCCGCGGAACAGCAGCTTACTGGATATTTTTTGTTTTCCACACCATTCTCTGCAAACTGTAGAGACTGTTGTGTGTGAAAATCCCAGGAGATCAGCAGTTTCTGAGATACTCAACGAACCCTGTCTGGTACCAACAATCCACTCATATCACATTTCTTCCCTATTCTCACATTTGGTCTGAAAAACAGCTGAACCTCTCAATGTCTGCTTGCTTTTATGCATGTAGTTGTTGCCATATGATGGGCTGATTAAATGCATTAGCAAGCTGGTGTACAGATCTACCTAAAAAAGTGCTCATGTACATGTAATGATCTATACATGGATCTCCATAAAAGTTCACAAACATTTATCACAGATGTTGCACATCATAATTACAAGAGGACACGGGTACATGACGTGGAAGGTCAATCAAATTTTTATTTGATGCATTATTCACTCATAGGGCCCTCCATAACTTTCACCTTGTTACACTAGCGGTGCGTTATGAATTTATCGTATGTCAAATAATTTTTATGTGATTATTGAGTGCCTCCAACTGTCTTGGTTATTTTCCTGATTTGTGGACAAGCATGGAAACAGGAATGGACATGTTTGTTTTCAGCAAAATTCTCTTTTCTAGAATATTAACTATTCTATAAACAAAGTCTGGATGTATTGACCTGTCACTAAGACTGTGATAAGAAATGATTCAGTCCACTGGGGTAGAGAGGCCATGTTTGTTTCCTGTTTCATGATACATTTTCCACAGGCCCTCTAAGGAACTGTATATGTTAATGTGCTCAGCAGCCCCAGAGCATGCTGGGAATGTATGACAGATTGTTGCGGAAGCGGTTTGTGAAAATGCCATCTCATGTTAGCCAAGTTTGGTGCGATTCTAAAACATGGGAGTTTCTACTGGATGGAGATGAATAGGGAGAGCAGAGACCATAGAAAGGCAGTAGAGGTGCATTAGAAAGGCAGTAGAAATGTATTGCGCAACAGAAAGGCTGTATAGATACATCAGAAGCAGTAGAAAGTCAACAAGGCATTAGAGATACGGTAGAAAGGCAGCAGACAAGCATTAGAGATACAATAGAAAGGCAATAGAAAGGCAGTGACTGAGGCTATAGCTACATTATTAAGGGGGAGAGAGAGCATTTTTTCCAGCAGGACAGTGGAAGTGTTTTAGGCTGATTACGGGTGGTTCCACCAGAGCTCAGGGAAAATAAAGGCTCTGCCGGCTGGGAGGAAACGGGAGGTCTACAGCACCAGTGCCTTCGCCCGTCTGTCAATCATGTCACTGCCTGCCACGAAGAGGAGGTGAGGCTGTTTGTTCGCGCTGAACAGAAAAAAGAAAAAAAAAAAGCAGTTTATTTTTAATGCTACCATCTGTTGGCAGACGGGTGGAGGGGGGGGGGCATTTGGCAGAATGACTCGTACGTATAACATGGGGGGGAGGGAGAAAAGGAGGCATGGAATTCACACACACCTACAGTGCTCTGATACAGCGCTTACCGACATTGCTATCAAAGTGAGGACATATTTTCAGCTGGATTGACAGCAACTACCTGCAATATTAATACCCTTCTCAATGGGAAAAATGCCACCCCTCCAAAGGGCCATTCAGCCCCTTTCACTCAGACCAAAGCAGAGGCTTCCATCCTTTGATCCCGAGCAGCATGCCAACAGAGGGTCTCGAGGGGATACGAGCCAAAACAGCCTGACCTGACCAGGACCGGGCGCTACAGAACAGTTTGGGGTTCCTCATTGGCAGCACCTCATTGGGTGCCAAATTAACAGTAAAAAAGAAAATGACCTGCGTTTCTGTTTTTGCCATCCCATTGGCTGAAGGTGAGGACACACATGGGTGGGGCTTATCCTCCAAATCACCGACCAATGAGAGGCGAAGGTCAAGGCTCTGACCAATGAGAGTTGAAGGCACTCTTTGCACTGACTGGATAACCCTTACACAGCCAAAATATATTGGGGGGGGGGGGTTCCTGTAAGTGAAAATATATTTTTAGTTTCTTGAGAAACTTCTTTTATGTGGAAATAAAATGCTTTGCAGTTGGAGGTCGGTGTGAGTTATAACAGGAAACGAAACGGACAAGAAACGGCGCACTGCTTGCGCGGCAGCTGAAGAAATGAAAAATAGCCTGAATGCTCACAGTGGTGTTTCACACATCTCTCCTGCCCCCCTGCACCCCCACCCCTGCTCTTACAGTTCCGCTGAGGGCCAGACTCCAGGCAGAAAAACAAAAATGATCCGAGGGTCAAGAGGATGGTGTGCGATTTCCGACAAGCGCGATGTGAGATTTCTGAATCAAACGCGGGGTGATTCAGCCGCAGCTCCAGAGCGGAAAAGGCTGCGATGTGGGGAATTCTGCAGCAAATCTGGGAAGAACCTCGGAAGCGTCCCCTTTGGATGCCCTGCCCGTCCGCTGGCTGGAGTTCAGACTGGTGAACGCGGGATCGGCGGATGTTTTTTCACGTTTATTTTAGTCTGGTGTTGCCGAAGACACGCGCAGTGATGTCACGCTGCCGACGGCACCGTGGGTCGGATAACATTGGAGTCACACCAGGACCCTGTGCTCCTGTGTCACACTCCCCCTGTGCTCCTGTGTCACACTCCCCCTGTGCTCCTGTGTCACACTCCCCCTGTGCTCCTGTGTCACACTCTTCCACACTGTGTGTGTGTGAGTGTGTGTGTGTGTGAGTGTGTGTGTGAGAGTGTGTGTGTGAGAGAGAGTGTGTGTGTGTGAGTGTGCGTGAGTGTGAGAGTGTGTGTGAGCGTGTGTGAGAGAGTGTGAGTGTGGGTGAGTGTGTTGTGAGTGTGTAAGAAAGTGTGTGAGTGTGTGTGTGAGTGTGCGTGAGTGTGTGAGAGTGTCTTTGTGTATGTGTGTGTGTGAGTGTGTGTGAGAGTGTGTGTGTGTGTGTGTGAGCGCGTGTGTGTGTGTGAGAGAGAGTGTGAGTGTGCGTGAGTGTGTGTGTGTGTGTAAGAAAGTGTGTGAGTGTGTGTGTGTGAGAGTGTGTGAGTGTGTCTTTGTGTATGTGAGTGCGTGAGAGAGGGTGAGTGAGAGAGTGAGTGTGTCTGTGTGTGTCTGAATGCATGTATATGTGAGTGTGCGTGTGTGAGTGTGTATGTCTGTGTGTGTGTGTGTGTCTGAACGCGAGTGTGTGTGTGTGTATGTGTGTGAGAGAGGGTGAGTGAGTGTGTCTGTGTGTGTCTGAATGCGTGTATATGTGAGTGTGCGTGTGTGAGTGTGTATGTCTGTGTGTGTGTGTGTCTGAGCGCGAGTGTGTGTGTGTGTGTATGTGTGTGAGAGAGGGTGAGTGAGTGTGTCTGTGTGTGTCTGAATGCGTGTATATGCGAGTGTGCGTGTGTGAGTGTGTATGTCTGAGTGTGTGTGTGTGTGTGTGTGTGTGTGTGTGTGTGTGTGTGTGTGTACGTGTGTCTGAGTGTGGACATACACTGGTCCCTGTCATGCTTCTGTAGCTTTTCACTCTGTCTGTCCCCCCTCCCAAATCACTGGAATGTGGGGGTGATTCCTGCCTCACCTCATCTCCTCCATTCACACTATGGACAAAAAATTTCAAAATAAAACACTGCACTCAAAACAGGAATGAGCCACACCTCCAGCCCTTACATCATGGCACAAACCAAACAAGTGCTGCCTTTTCAGGTGACAACACATAACGGCTCAAGTACTGGATTAACAGGTGCATCCACATATAGGATGATTTGACAGCTCAAACTTTATTGGCCATTTTCAAAGTTTCACAGATTAATCTTAGTCCTGGACTAAAATCAAGTTTTATACAAAGCAATTTAGTTGATTAGACTAAGCAGGAGACAATCCCTGCTGGAGCAATGCAGGCTACAGGCACCTTAGTCACAGGACTGTAGGCACCTAGGCTATGTCACCTTAGCCACTGGGCTATAGGCTACAGGCACCTTAGCCACTGGGCTATAGGCTACAGGCACCTTAGCCACTGGGCTATAGGCTACAGGCACCTTAGCCACTAGGCTATAGGTGGCTACAGGCACCTTAGCCACTGGGCTATAGGCTACAGGCACCTTAGCCACTAGGCTATAGGCTACAGGCACCTTAGCCACAAGGTTATAGGTGGCTACAGGCACCTTAGCCACTAGGCTATAGGTGGCTACAGGCACCTTAGCCACTAGGCTATAGGTGGCTACAGGCACCTTAGCCACTGGGCTATAGCCTACAGGCACCTTAGCCACTAGGCTATAGGCTATAGTCACCTTAGCCGCTAGACTGTGCGCTCTCAGTAATCAGTAGGTTTGGGAACAGGGACGGCTTCATCAGCCACAAAATTAGCCCCCCCAAACACGCCCGTTCTCGTGCACGCCTATCGTTTGTCAGGCCCTGCTTTAGAATGATCTGGGAGGAGGGGGGTGTTTGTTCTTGCGTCGGGCTGGTTTAACATCAAACCAAGGCCCTGCTGTGTGGAGAGGGCCCTACAGCCAAACAGCAACTCCACACCTCCCGCTCCCCCCCCACCACTGGGCCTCCTAGGCTGGGGGAGGTTGATTTCTGGTCCTGGAGAAGCATCGTCTTTCTTGGCAGAACTTCAACGGTCTTGTAGCTGGGAGCATGCTAACCTTACATAAAGTATGGGTTGTGGTATAATTAAATAACCATTAGGGACCATTGAGTGTGAATTAATTATTTAGGTTCGTGTCACTTTGTTATACTTTCTTGAACATGTGTGTGTGTGTGTGTGTGTGTGTGTGTGTATTGGAAAAGAAAAAAAAGAAAAGTTAATTAAAAAAAACCAGAGCTGGTGTTGCACTTCACTGGATGGCTCCCCCTGACCTGCTTAATTAAGCAGCTGGTGGCCAGGATCAAATCAATTAACTCTATCTGCAAACAAAACTCAGGCTAACACAAGCAGAGACTATATAAACCCTGCACTGATATCAGACGTATGATTTTGCAGGGTGTTATGAATGTGTGGAATAGTTTACCAGGTCATTCAGTATATGCAGACACCCTAGCCTGAACCTTAGTCTGTGGGCACAGAAGTCCTGGCAGTATTCACTTTCTCTGGGAATACACTTCACACGGTGGAGTGCCCATTTAGCACTCAGTGAAATGTTTGGATGTCGTGCAGAGCACTTTAATTAGGCCCTGGATAACGGCGGCAAACCAGAAGAGTGGGGTGCAAGGCAGAGGAATCAGGGCTGGAACGGGAACGTCAAAGAGATGACGTTTGTGCTTCTTCCTCGGAAGAGGGAGGAGGGTAACAGAATGGCAAGTGAAAGGAGTGTAGACCAGGAGCCTGTTTCACAAGCAGGATTACTGAGTTAGCTGGCTAACTGCACTGAGTAAAACCCACAAAGCAGGATTACTGAGTTAGCTGGCTAACTGCACTGAGTAAAACCCACAAAGCAGGATTACCGAGTTAGCTGGATAACTGCACTGAGTAAAACCCACAAAGCAGGATTACCGAGTTAGCTGGATAACTGCACTGAGTAAAACCCACAAAGCAGGATTATGGAGTTAGCTGGATAACTGCACTGAGTAAAACCCACAAAGCAGGATTACCGAGTTAGCTGGATAACTGCACTGAGTAAAACCCACAAAGCAGGATTATGGAGTTAGCTGGATAATTGCAGTAAAACCTGGAACCCTTGTAAAGCTGGAACCTCGGTCCGGGTCTTACTGAGCGCACTTATCCAGCTAACTCAACGATTCTGCTTCATGAAATAACCCCCTCCCAGAATTCCTGCACAATGGGCCAGCGGACACCACTTTCAATTTGTTCCCCGGATTTTTTCATTTTTAAAACGAGGACCATAAACTCCGCTCCCGTCTCCCCCTGGATCCCGTCTGCGCACAGCAGCGTGTTCTGCAGGCTCCACAGAGGCCAGGGTCTGGGTTTTCGGGGAGTGTAAAAAGGTTAATGTCCGTCTCTGTGCGCAGGTCGGTGTGGTTTCACACCCGCGCTGCTGGATGCCGGTGCTGGAATAACACAGCCGGAATTCCCGGAGATGTCCTGGCACGGACACGAGTACTCCAGCATAGGGAACACGGGGATCCATGTCCTCCTTTGAATGTTTTTGTAAACTTAATTCCTGTGCTGAACATTCCCTTTTTCCACACACAATTCCCCAGCACATTCCGGCGTTCCCAATGACATTGCTCTTGGCAAGCTGTCATCCGACACGCATCAGGCATATCAGAGCTGGGCAGAGCCAGGAACCAATACAACTTTGCAGCGATGGTTTCCACGCCGACGATGTGGCCATTACATCACCTCTTTCTGCCTCCCTGTGATTGTCTCAACATGTCCAAATGACAATCATACGAATGTACAGCTATCCCACAAACCATCATCACGGACCACATCCAGCAAGTCATCTTACTTCAGGAAAAAGAAACGTAGAAAATGAATCATGTAATGACGGACTCGTTGGAACTAAACATCTGCATTAAATTGGGGAGTGTCGGGTATAAAATATGGAATTTGACTTGGCTGATTTACAGTCTGGAGGACAGTAATCATGTCTGCGTGCGAGTTTAAACCAAGCTCACGCTGCATCTGTACCACCGTCCACAGCTCTGTACATGTACACAGAGAACAGCGGGATTCCCTAAATCATGGAAACAGACTTTAAATCCCTTTCAAATTGGGAAGAGTCTGGAAAACCAGAGCAGGAATCACACAACACATGGATAAAGCACTCACAGTGGTGGATGTTAGACTGTCATCCACTCACTCAGTCATCCCCTCACTCATGGGACTGCAGTGAAGAATGACAGGATTTGGGAGGGGGGCTGCCCGCCCCGCTGTGAGCACTCATTTGGGAGGGGGGCAGAGGGGGGTGTGATCCGGCCTGGGGAGGAGACGGGATATAAGCCAATATGACCGGGGTCCTCGGGGGATATTAGGGCTGTAGAAATTATTTGTAAGAGTTGTGGCATGTGTGTGTATGTGTGTGTGTGTGTGTGTGTGTGTGTGTGTGTGTGTGTGTGTGTGCACCGCTGCCCCCGCAGTCCCACTGGAACCAGATCGGGATGAACCACTACAACAAACGACGACAACGTCTTGCAACTGATAAAATAATGCCACTCTGAGAGCACTGTATAGCACTTTTCGTTCACCCATTTTCAAAGTACTTAAGAGCGCTAAAGCACAATTGTGGTTCAGCACCACTGGTGAATAACTGAACTCACAAAGACATCCAGACATTCTGTCCAGATACGGTTTCTATCTCACCATTAGAGCTGTGTTTGTTCACTGTGTTCAGGGTGGCAGCAGTTCCTTGCAGTCGTGATTAGTTTTAAATAACGATACTTAATTTTGGCTTTCCCATTTTTATCACAATGGAAAGAAACCACACACACCTGGTCGGTGAGTTATTCCACTCCGGAACGTTCTGTCTGAGTGTGATGAGGAACCAGGAGCCAGGGCCCGGGGTGAGGGGGGGGGGGGGTGTGCTTATCTGAGTCTGATCCCATTTTTCCAGCCTCCAAATCCACATTTTTCCTGGAGGCCTCCATGGCTCGTGCTGTCATTGTTGGGAGTAATCCGGTTTCCAGGGAAACCAGGCTGGAGGAGCAGGAAAACATTCCGCTTGGGCTCACGCTGAGGGGGCGCGGGGTGAAGGAATGGCGAGACCATATCCACACCGGAAGACTTCTCCAGGTTTAAGCACTTTCAGAATTACATTTTTTATTTTCTTCCTCGGAAAACCTCTTCCGTTCCCCCTTCTCCCCTTCTCCGGCTTCACACGCATCCCATTACGGAACGACTGTGCAAAGTGCAGTGCGATTATTAGCAGCGACGCGCTGAAGGGGTTTGCAGATTTACTCCCACACAGGAGAGGAGAGAGACAGCTGAAAGACGTTCTGCGCTGAAGCTCTAATTCCGCACGACGTCGCAGCCCGTGGAAGCGAACCGCCGCCGCGAAGGCGTTTCAGGACGCTCCGAGACGCGTCTGTTCACGACGCTCAGAGAACAAGAAACCGTTTAACATTCAAAATGAATCAAGGAATCATTCGATCAAGATCGCAAATGCCGTTCAATATTTACTTAAGTTATGAAAAAAAATTTTGGCATCAAAATGTAAGACTGTTATAGTTTTGAGTCAGTTTTTGGTTTTCGTGGCATGTAACAAGCATACGTGGCTTTTGCTTTGTAAAGAAAGAAATTCCCGAGCGGTCACATTTTGGGAGATTACTCCTGCTCCCCGTAAGCCGGCAGTAGAAAGCGGCTCAAACGCCGGCCCCGGTCGATCAGATAGCTCCGCGGACACAACGGATTTTCCCCGGACCGCTTCGTTTTTTTTTTTTTTCGCGGAGCCCCTATTAAAGGCTCAAAGAAAATTAAAAATAACAACAAGGCATTTGCGCTAAACCCCCCCCTGGCGGTGTCCCTGTCACTCCCCTCCATTTAATCTCAAAACGGCGGCGTTGCGGCGGGATTTACGCACGCAGGCCGGCGCGGGTCCACTCGGCACGCAGACATTATGCTAAACTGACCTTTACGCCGAGATTAGGGGCTCCGTGTGGGGAGGAGAGGCAGAATGAGAGAATAAACGAGAGGATGAGGAATGGACAGATCGTCTGCACACTGGTTCTGAGGTGTCTGAAACACTGTTTCACCAGCTGTACTGCTAATAAACACAGGCGTACTACGCCGGACTTCCACTCCGACAATATCATAAAATAACCCGGTGAAGGCATATCTATTATGCATTGACAATCTCCGTCTCCATTAATGGCTTATTGCGAGGGCTTCTTTGCCGAATTAGCGCTCCTTCCCCAGTATGTGTTTTTCTAAAATGTGTTTGGGATGTTTCTGGGCGTGGCAGAATAGCCTGTGAGCCTATGGGATTGGAGCAGGTTTCAGTGGACCATTCGTAGCTCACCATCTACTGCAATAGTGGAGGCGAAGTCGACCTTTCAATGGCTTCTTGCTGCTGGCGACAGCTAGCAAAAAAACAGATACAAAGATAATAAGGGTAGAACAGATCTGAAATACTAGAATGGAGGCGAGTTAAATTACATGTTATTTCTCTGATGCTTTTATCCAAAGTGACTGACAGTTGATTAGACTAAGCAGAAGACAGACCCCCCTGGAGGAATGCAGGGTTAAGGGCCTTGCTCGAGGGCCCAACAGCTGTGCGGATCTTATTGTGGCCACACCGGGGATTGAACCACTGACCATTGCGGGTCCCAGTTATGTACCATAACCACTACGCTACAGGCAGCTCCCAGTGAGTGAGGCAAGTAATTGTTGATTGTAAACACAAATTGAAAATCCTCCATAGTATGCCTTCAATATGGACATACTTTATAAATTAAGTTACATTAGACTCCAGAAACTTCCATGACATACCGTCCGAGAGCAGCTCTTACTAATCAGCATATTCATTATTGTGGCTGTTAAGCACTGGGATTTCATAAAATGGCTTGTTACATCAGCGCTCTAATCTAGCTAATCGTTCGGTTCATAAACACATTCTGTAGAACGATTCTCCCAGTCATTTTATACCAAATCTATGTGGTCAGGATGCACAGTACAGTGGATGAAACACTGCCACCCCATAATGCATTGGGTCGATGTCTGAGGCTCTGGATATGGTCGCCTCTCTGTACAAACCGGGCCAATGCGGGTCATGCTATGACTGCGGTGGGGGGGGGGGGGTTGTGTCAGGGAGGGGTGTGTGTGCATGTGTGTGTGTGTGCAGCGTGTGTGTATGTATGTGGTGTGTGTGCGGTGTGTGTGTATGTAGTGTGAGTGTGAGTGTGGGGGGGGGGGTGTGCATGTATGTGGTGTGTGTGTGTGTGTATGCAGTATGTGTGTAGGGGATGTGTGTTTGCGGGGTGTGTGTGTGTGTGTGTGTGTGTGTGTGTGCGGTGTGTGTGTGTGTGTGTGTGTGCGGTGTGTGTGCAGCAGGTTCGGACTGTCAGTGCGTATTTGGCAGGATTCTGGGGCCTTGAGTGAAGCAGCAAGCCGATAATCAGAAACACATTACCCTGCTATTGTCACTACTTCACTTAACTCGCTCCATGGATCCGCTCCCTCAGATCTCAAAGGGGAAAAAAAGAAACTAAAACCCTCAACGGCAACTGAGACTCATTTGCTGGTCTCTGCTGGGAGGAACAACATTAGCACACAGTTTGTCATTTAGCCCAATAAAAAAAACATACACAGAAAAACTTCGCCTTGATTCTTTCGGCTCTGGTGGAGTGTTGAAATGTTTTCTTCTTTGTTAGCGTCTCTGGAACCCTTCCCGGTCCAGGCCGAATCTTTTAGATACTGCTGAGTAGGACATTCTCCGTCCAGCGATCAACAAGAAATCAGTGCCAGGATTCACTTCTCCATACTTTCAGACTGATAAAAACACGCCCACCTTCCGCAGGTTCAGAAAGTAAAAGTCCTCCCCACTATTTTGCTCCAGTCACCTGGATTTTCCAATTAGCACAACCCTTCAGCCATGTGGTAGAGCTAATTGGTGAAATCAGCTGGCTGAGTTGATGGGTGGAAGAAACACCTGGCAGGATTTTGACTTTTCACCTCTGCCACGCTCTGAAAACAGAAAGCCAGACGCACGTACTGTCGTTAAGCATTCATACAGGCTGAGCAGCTCAACTGTCTGTTATTAATGCATATATACCAACTGGTCTCAGGAATTCCCAGTTTTCCTTTCCCACGTAAACCAATATATACTTTATATTGCCAATACCAGTATTGTTCTTAAAAGATGCAGTAAACTGTACACAGTTTCAGTGCCTTTACAGCATGTATACGTTTCCAAAAAAACATTTAAAAAAAAGTGAAAAAATATACCGCAGATGCAGGCACATGACTGATTTGGGTCGATAATTCGATTCGGGTTTTAATAAACTGTACTGAGTTTGAGAGCTCAGAGAGTCCCACGTTGAGGGATTTTATTTACTGTTAAGTTTGAGCTTCATTATGCAAACGAGCGACCTCACTTTGGTGATTAAGGAGCTGTGCGAGTGGGGTTCCCCTGAGCGGTGTGAAACGCCCACAAAGCCGGGCCGAAAGAGGAAGCACACGACATGGAGCGAGCCCCACATCGTCCTGTTAGCCACGGCGTGAATGTTTCATTTCAAAAGGTATCAAGACTGTGATATATTCATTCACAACTCTTTCAGCAGGACCGTAAAAATCCAGCATTTAACCCTTTCACAGTCCCAAGCCAAATATGAAGTATCGCCGCCCAAATCCCATGGGGTTTTGGGGCTTTGTTCAGAAAACTGAGTAGGGTTTTAATAGGGGCTCAAAACGATAGAAAAGCCCTCATTTCGATTGCTTGAAAAGGTGTAAGGTCGAGAGGTCTTGGGATTTTACGGTAGTTCATATAACACTCTTGGGGCTGAAAGGGTTAACGGGCCATACTGTATCAAGCTGGGAGCAAAACCTAAAATGGATACATTCTAAAATGGCTGACTGTACATTTTTTTTTGCCATGGTTCATTTTCTTAAATAAATACATATTGACTTTTTTTTCCCAGAGAACAATACATATTTTTCTACAGAATGTTCCAGAAAGCAGAGAAATCTGTGCTACAGATGCCAAATACCCCGGTTCTTCCTCCCAAAGCTACACACTTCTCCTCATTGAGAAGCTCCCTTGATAGCGGAAAACCATGGGAAAAGCAGCGTTCCAGAGCTGCGAATTTCATCCTAATGTGTTCTGATATTTTTCAAAGCCTCACCACATTGGACTGAACGCTCCAGTTTCCGACACTTCGACGCCACCTTCTGCAGCAAGTCTGGGATCCGAGAACAAAGACACGTGCAAACTCGTTAAACTCCCAAATCCAGGAGTTCGGCCATCAGCAGCTGCTCCAGAAACAGTGTGGTATGAAGTGTATGAAGCCTGATCAGAAAAACCAAACAGGCACGTTTGTACTCCACTGTAGTGCAAAGATGTACGGTGCATTCATATTTTTACACATGGAGTTACACACCAAGCAGAAGCAGGTGTGGGTTTGATATGGAGTCGTGAGGTACAGTTTTGGGATCACAAGTTTGAGGTACAGTAGGTACCTGAACGTGAGTCGTGAGGTACAGTGAGGTACAGTAGGTACCTGAACGTGAGTCGTGAGGTACAGTGAGGTACAGTATAGGGATCACAAGTTTGAGGTACAGTAGGTACCTGAACGTGAGTCATGAGGTACAGTGAGGTACAGTAGGTACCTGAACGTGAGTCGCGAGGTACAGTATTGGGATCACAAGTTTTCCTCTCTTTATGTCGGGGCGATGCGGACGTTTCAGATGGGAGGGTCCGTGACAAAGTGCCAATGCCATCCACTGTCCTTTATAATATTTGTTGTTGGCTTGTTTGGTTAACTTTACAGTTATTTATATAAATTAAATTAAATCCCAGAACTAAAACCAAAAAGTATCCACCAATCACTGTCGGTGTTGTTCTATCAGTTGTTACCAACACAGTCAATGATTGGTGGAGCTTTTCTATGAGCAAGGTGGTGTTCATATTTTAGTACCCATTTGATTTGTTATAGTGCATTTCATAACATATAACATTTCTGTTATATGAATCTACCTCGCTGGCCAGCGGAGCAGGTCCCTCTATCGCCGGTTTTTTACCTCGCATGCATGCCATTTTGGGGGATCAGCTCTGGGGTTTGCTCTTCTGTTACTCCGTAAAGTGTTTTGAGACAATGTTCTGTAAAAAGCAGTACTAAAATGAAACAGAATTGAATTGAATTGCACCCCTGTTGGGATGGAGAGCGCAGAGTGGAATGTAAGAGAGGGGGAAACGGCGAGAGCCGAGGCATCTGGGTAAAACGCTTCGGATGAGACGTCAAGGCACAATCGCCACGGATCTGACGGTTTTCCCCGAGCCAGTCTGAGATTTAAACAAGTCTCCGGGCCTCCCGCCGGCCCCAGGGGACTCTGGGTAATGAGGCGCCCGTGTTTTTATGGGCCCCGCAAATGGCCCACCGCCGCGGTCTCATCGCAGCTCGCCGTTTCCGCAGTAACAAGTAATCTCCCTCTCCATTGGCCTGTCAGCGACTCGATTGGACTAAAAACCCGCGCACCAAACACACACTGCGCGGCTGATTTGTTTGAGTGTGTGTGTGTGAGCGTGTGTGTGTGTGTGTGTGAGCATGTGTGTGAGTGTGTGTGTGTGAGTGCGTGTGTGTGTGTGTGTGTGAGCGTGTGTGAGTGTGTGTGTGTGTGTGAGCGTGTGTGAGCGTGTGTGTGTGTGTGAGAGAGTGTGTGTGTGTGTGTGTGAGTGCGTGTGTGTGAGTGTGTGTGTGTGTGTGTGTGTGTGAGCGTGTGTGTGAGTGTGTGTGTGTGAGTGCGTGTGTGTGTGTGTGTGAGCGTGTGTGAGTGTGTGTGTGTGTGTGTGTGTGTGAGCGTGTGTGAGCGTGTGTGTGTGAGAGAGTGTGTGTGTGTGTGTGAGTGTGTGTGTGTGAGTGCGTGTGTGTGAGTGTGTGTGTGTGTGTGTGTGTGAGCGTGTGCGTGTGTGTGAGCGTGTGTGTGAGTGTGTGAGTGTGTGTGTGTGTGTGTGTGTGTGTGTGTGTGTGTGTGTGTGAGTGTGAGTGTGTGTGTGTGAGTGAGTGAGATAAAGGGCACCTGGGCAAGAGACAGGAGGGGAAATGCAGGTGAAATGCATCTGGTGCTGCCTGACTGGGGGGGACCAATGCACCCCCTTCACTCCTGACAGACTGGAGGTGAACACAGCTAAAATGGCGGGTGAAATTCGGGCCGCTTTTAGGAACAACAGGTTTGCATTGACCGAATATATTACCATGGCAATTTGACTGGGGGGGGCCCTAAGTGGGCAGCCGGTAGCCGAGTGGCTGAGATGTGTCCTTTCCCCCACTCGCCGTATTTGATTACCCATAATGCTCGGGTCATTTCAGGCCATCTTGGGATAGCCTGTAGCTCAGTCACATGATAGCCTGTAGCTCAGTCACATGACTGGGCCCCGGCAGGTTGCTGGGTGAAGCCCCGGTGTAGCCACAGTAAGATCAGTGCAGCTGTTGGGCCCTCGAACAAGGCTTGTAACCCCACATTGCTCCAGGGGGGATTGTCCCCCCGCTAATTGATTTTAATAAGCGGCAGTAAAATCCTAAAGGGACAGGTCTGGTGCCAGGGCTCTGAATCTAGGCCCCGCAGTGGCAGTTTGGCTTTACGGCGCCCGGGGGGGGGGTCTCTCGTTCCCACGCTCTGCGCAGGACGCTTCGACACGCCACACGCCGCACTGCCAGCTCACCTGGACACAGGTACGGACACAGCTTTGTGGCACGAGACACATATACTGGCAATGACTTGAGCTAAAACATCTCATACCTTGAATTCTTAAGGGCAAGGTATTTTTATACAGAGAATGCCTAGTGAGAAACTAAATTCCATTTTTTATGGAGATTCTCCTTTAAAAAGGCATTAGGACTCAACTTAATCTTCGCTTAAACAAGGCTTACACACTTAAGACAGATGTTTTTGCAGTGTGCAGGGAAAGATCGTCACGCCATCATGAAGGGACACACAGAGCTTCTGTGTGCTGCTATTGGTCCGTCATGAGAAAAGACACCAAAACACAAACCCATGAAGACGTCTATCTGTGAAAAAAACCCCGCTAAGACCACACCCTTCTCTGAAATGAAAGCATCTTTTTTGCACTTTTATGCGACCGCAGATTGCGCAGTAAATTCCCACCTGTGGAGGGGGTTGACATGGCTCTGTCCTGGGGGGGTTATTTTCAGTTTTACCTCTTTACACGCGCTCTATAAATCGCGCAGATTCCCATTTCTTTAGACACAGGAGCGGAAGACCGCTGTCCGGAATAATGGCAGAGAGGGATGGGAGACGGGTGTCTTTGAGGATGGACCGCCCCCCCCCATCCCCACCCCGTTCCCCTCTCAAACCCGCGCCTGTCTCAATATCTCCCCCCCCCACCCTTTCTGCATATTTAGCTCCTCTCTGATTGTTCAGCAGTATGGCTGTGGGGGTGGGGGGGGGGGGGTGAGGCGGGTGTGGTGTGGGGGGGGGGGGGGGGTGCGTTCTGTCACAGCTGCATAATACCCTCATTACTTCCCACGGTGAGGCATTGCCATTGATGGAAATGGGATTTGGGAAGATATATGGGGTGTAATTATTATATACATATATGCATAGCCCTTTCTCTGCAGTGCTTTACTGAGGCATGCAGATGGGACAGGGGCGGGTGGGGGGGGGGCTCATCCCATTAACCCCTGGGATCATCCCATCTCACCTCGGCCTTCATTCGGGAATTTTTATATCTGGAATTTTCAGCGGCACAATGCCCAGGGAGAGGGGATGGCGGGGGGGGGGGGGGGGCAGGATCTGGCGGGAGGGGGGGGTGGGGCTCCGGGATACAGCTCAGGATAAGCCAGGACTTTATTTGGCAGGGATCCACACATTCTGTCTGGCTTATCCACCCCCCCTCCCACAATCAGCTGTAATCCCTGGCGGTGACGATTTTAGCGGCCGGCTTCTGCTGTTGCCGTGGCGGCAGCAGCGACAGGATTGGCCGGCGGAAGTGTTGTGAGATTACCGCCGTTTTTTTGGCACCCCTTTAATCCTTCATTTTAGGGTTTAATTCGGACAGATGAGCCCCCCCCGACCACTGCTTCTCTCTCTCCCTCCCTCCTTCCCTCCCTGTCTCTGTAAGAAAAAGAAAGGACCCTTGCGATGAAAGAACAGGACCAGGGAGGTGTGGAGAAACGACCTCCCCATCCCAGGTTCCCTGACGAAGGCCTGGCCCCGCCCTATTCCGCCATGTCAGTTAATCTCTTTAACAGAAGGGAGACTGCACATTAATTAATATACTGTAATTCTGACAGATTTAGCCATCAGGGGTGGCCAACCCCGGTCCTGGAGTGCCACAGGGCGTGCGGCTTTCTGTTGTTACTCTGCACTTAATTGATCAATAAAAGCAGTCAATTACAGTTAATTAAAAACCCAGCTCATCTGCGGTCTCCGCTCAAAGCGGTTATTTAATGTGAAAACCCGCACAACCGCAGCCCCCCAGGGCCTGGGTTGGCCAGCCCTGCATTAGGGCTCATTTTCAGGACATAACACACAGAGCATAGTCACTAATAATCAGTCCCCAGCAAACACAGCAACTCTCTGAGGAGCTAAAGCACACAGAGCAACACCAGATGAAGCACAAGCGTTAAGAAACACAAACGTTATCGCACCTTCACCTCCTCAGGAAACACCAGGCCCCAGCCCAGCCCAGCTTTCAGTTCTCTTCCTGTTTGGGGGTCCGGTCTCCCCCTCTCGGGCTCAGGCTGCGCCCCCAAAAGCAGGCTCCACCACTGACCGCCCTGAACCCGGGGTGCCCATACCAGGCCTGTTTCACTCAGAGATCCGTAATCTTCCAAAGCCCCTCTCCTCAAAACCCGGAGGTCAGGAACGGAGCGTCTTTAATTGGGAACCTGCGCAGAAGCGGGTGTCCACAGCTCTGGAATTTCAATGCCAACGCGAGATAAAAAAAGAAAGAAAGAAAAGGCAGCAGTGAACGTAAAAGGAGGAACGGCGATGGAGCAGGGAACTCTGGGATATCTGACTGAGTGATGCAGCAGCGCTCGTTTATATTCCAGCCTCAATCCCCCACTGCTGCCGGCCAGGACCCACAGCCAACACACCATCCAACCCCACCTCAGCACAGCCAAGCACAGACAACCACCTCTACACACACTGGACCGAACTCACTCCCAAACGACCGCTCTGAGCTTCTTCTAGGGTCTCAACATCACAGGGAAATAAATGCACAAATAAACCATAAAAAATGTTAACGTAGAATTTGCTGTACCGTTTAGCTAATGTGCCAGGTGAGCAGAATATCTACCTTTATCTTAGTTGAGCAAATAATAATAAAAAGCTACAAGTTATTAGAAAACTATATTGTAGTCATTTGTTTCAAAAGTACTTAACTGAAACCGATACATACAAATCAGTCTTAAGACAAAAACATAAAAACATAAAGCAAGCAAAATTAAAATACTAAAAAAGACGGATCAAATGAATAAAAACAATATCTAAGAAAATATTAATAGCATATTAAAAGCATGAAAGAAGCCCAAATGAACCGAAAGCTAATGTGTGAAGGTGTGTGTTTGGTGTTAGTCAGACTGTGTGGAGCCACTGAAGGCCTCAGCGTTCCGCACACGTGTCTGAGCTCCGCGGGACGTCCCGGCAGGAAGGCACCCTGGGGCAGGTGCGGGGCCAGCCTGAAGTTTTCCTTGGAAAGGGAGCCGGAACGCCGGGAAAACAGAACGGATGACTCAGACGGAACGGAGCGTCCGCTTTCGGCCGCTGGGAAAACCCGACGCCGCGGCCTGGAAAACCTTTCACGCCCGGCGAACGCTACGCGCACATCGAAGGGGAAGGAGCTACGAGGAGAACTTACTCATATTGTCAACATATTATGTGCCAATTTTCATGCAGACATGGATTGTGAATGCATTGGTGCGCACATGCATGCATGCTGTACTTATAGCACACATGCTAATGCTGTAGTGGTAATCCCCCTATAGCACACGCCGTCCATCTGTCTCTCGTGAGCTGTATTAAACAGTCGGTCAGACAGATGAAATGACTGGCTGGTGGAAGTTGCTGTGTGTGGAGGTGAACCTTCTCCAAAAGGACTTCACCCCCTGTTGGGTGAGGTGAGGTGGGGGGGGGTGTGGATCACCCCCTGTTGGGTGAGGTGAGGTGGGGGGTGGGGGGGGGGTGGATCACCCCCTGTTGGGTGAGGTGGGGGGGGGGGGGGGTGATCACCCCCTACAGTGCACCCCTGAGTTAGACAGATTAAATGACTGCTGGAGTGACGGGGCGTCACCCACGGCAACGGTTGCTGGGGTGACAGTGCGTCGCCCACGGTAACGGCTGCTGGGGTGACGGGGCGTTGCCCACGGTAACGGCTGCTGGGGTGACGGGGCGTCGCCCACGGCAACGGCTGCTGGGGTGACGGGGCGTCGCCCACGGTAACGGCTGCTGGCGTGACAGGGCGTCGCCCACGGTAACGGCTGCTGGGACGTCTGTGTCCCCACGCTGCCTCCCGCTGCAAATTAGCGATGTTTGGAGAGAGAGGCAAATCAGAGCAAGAGCTATTAAAGCACAGGCTCTGCCACAACACTACATTTACCCCTCGCTGTGCAGAGCATAACAAATATCTTTATACTCTTATTTCCCTCACACACACACACACACACACACAGCCTCCATCTTGCCATTTCCCTCCCCAACACAGCTAATTAACTGAATGACACAATTGTAAAATATACTGTGAAACGATGAACCACAGATGTTCATGCAAAGAAGAAGAGTAAAAGAGAACACACGAGAATCAGAAAATCATCTCCCAGAATGCCGTTCTGTTTATCAGAATGGGTTTCAGACAGAAAGAAGCCTTCGCTCTCCATCGGTAAACTCCACCAACTTTTCCACCAACCTCCAACCTTCTCAAGCCAACAGCCTTTTAATCCACCTCCGTTTGGCGCACCTGAAAACCTCGAAATGATTTACATCACACTGAAAGTGTTTTTTTATTTGAATTAAATAACCCAACATTCACATATTTTTCCACCATGACAAGCTGCAACAAACACACTGGCAGTAAAATAGAAATTGTGAACTTGAGACTGTGATTTTTGTATTATTCATGTTAAAAACATGAAGTTTGTCTCGTGGATGCCTGGCGCAGGCAACACCTGACAGGGCTGTGATCACAGGTGGCTCACACTCAGACACCCAGCCCTCACGCTGAACCGTACGTCTCCTTAACACTGACATCAAAACGCCCTGAGCCCAGCTTCTGCAAGGCCTCTCTCTCTTTATTTATTTTGTTTTCATTCTTTGTCTCTCTCTCACTCGCACTCTCCATCTCTCTCACTCTGTACAGTAACACTCTTTCCCTCCTCCCCCCCTCTCGCTCTTCCGTTTTAGCTCTCCTTCGCTCTTTCATTCCATCTCTTATCTACATGAGCTGACTTGTACCCAAGTAAGACAATTTAAAATTGTTAATGAAAGGTGTATTTTTTTTATTCCGTCTCACCCTCTCTCTGTCAGTGTCTCTCTCCCTCCCTCCCTCTCTCCCTCCCTCTCGTTCTCTCCAGGGGCCTTTGACAGATTGTCACCGGACTCCTCTCTGAGAGATCCAGGCCTCTGATCAGATGCTCCTCCACTGGTGGCCGGCCCCTTATCGCCGTGGCGATCATCCCCACCCACCGCTCCATTCAGCGGCATGGCGGTATCTCTGTCGCCGTGGCGATCACACACCTGAGGGAAAGGCCCCTCAACTTCCAGACACACTCACACTCCCCCACACAGGGCACAGGAACTCACACACTCACACTCCCCCACACAGGGCACAGGAACTCACAAACACACACTGTGAGTCAGACACACAGACACAAGCACACAGCTCATACACACAAAAAACTCAAACACAATCACACAAACATAGAAACTGACACTACTCATACACACACACACACACACACACACACAAAACCAGATACCGAAACAAACATACACAACTCATAAACGGATGCATATCCTACATCAGGCATTTATTGTCTTTAGGTTAGTAAGTGGATCAGAATGACATGGTTTGTGTACGTTCTTTGGCCAAATCTCTCAGTTAAGAGCCAGCATGGACATGAGAGCCAGTGGACAGAAAACTGACCTGGAATCAGTGTGTGGAATACAAAATGTCTGGCCCCATGAAGACAGAGATTTAAAAAATCAGCAGGAAGTACATCCATGAAAATATATTTTAGTCAGGGAGCTTAAAGCCAGTCTGTGTTTTAAACAGGAAGTGGAATTAAAGCACAAACACAGAAGTCAAGCTGAGCGAGTGAGCGAGAGCCGTTTGAAGCTCCTGGATTGCGAAATCTCCCAGAAGTCTGTGAGTACGGGGGGCGGCGATGTCAGGGAGCGGACTCACGGAAATTTCCCGCTAAAGCGCGGCGTGACGGAGGATTTGGACCATCAAGGCCGCGGGATTAGTGCGGATCTCGCAGGCCCCTGCAGCGGCTGTTTGAGCCAGGGCGAACGGGGCGGATCAGGAGGGTGTTAAGGGTTAACCATCCTGCACCTCCCCACTGTTAACCCCCTCACCTTCTATCTCACCTCACCCGAAACAAATCCCTGAAACGTGCATGTACGCACACACCATGTGCGCACACACACTCCCACGTGCACATACATGCGCGCACACACACACACACTCCCACACACACACACACACTCCCACGTGCACATACATGCGCACACATACACACACACTCCCACACACACACACACTCCCACGTGCACATACATGCGCACACATACACACACACTCCCACACACACACACACACTCCCACGTGCACATACATGCGCACACATACACACACACTCCCACACACACACACACACTCCCACATGCACATACATGCGCACACACACACACTCCCACGTGCACATACATGCGCGCACACACACACACTCCCACACACACACACACACACTCCCACGTGCACATACATGCGCGCACACACACACTCCCACGTGCACATACATGCACACACACACTCCCACGTGCACATACATGCGCGCACACACACACACACTCCCACGTGCACATACACACACAGACACACTCCCACGTGCACATACATGCGCACACACACACACTCCCACACACACACTCCCACATGCACATACATGCACGCACACACACACACTCCCACGTGCACATACATGCGCGCACACACACACACACTCCCACATGCGCATACATGTGCGCACACACACACACGCACACACACAGTAGTTTTTTTTTCACGCCTGTAGCTAATGCAGGGAAAGGTTGTGTGTCTTACATGGGAGTATCTAAACTGGCTGAACGGGGTTTTGTCTTTTGGTTTTGAAGAGGTAAAAAAGAGCTCCTCACCAGAGGAATTAGAGGTTTGGTGAAAGTAGAGGGCAGGGAGGACACAGCAGGAGGGCCACGAGGAGGAGGGAGAGAAAGAGAGATAGAGAGAGAGAAAGAGAGAGAGGAGGGAGGAAGGGAAAGAGCGAAAGAGAGAGAGAAGGGAGAGGGGGGGAGGAAGAGAGAGAGAGAGGGGAGGGAGGGAGAGAGAGGAAGACAGAGGGAGGGAGGGAAAGAGCTCACACCAAATCACAGGATTAGATCACAGATCGCCCTTCTCAGTTCATCCCCTCCACCAGGCCACACCCCTCTACCACTACTGCATAAATGAGGGAGGAGCTTCATATTCATCTGCCTTGCAGTACACCTGCTGTACCTGCTAAAACTGCATCAGGGTGTGTGCTACTGCACAGTGCTACAACAGACTGACCTGTCCTCATGTTCATAGCTAAGAGTAGTCACACACACACATACAGGATAGCTACAGTATATATATATATATATATATATATATATATATATATATACACACACATACACACACACACACATACATACACACACACACACACACACACACACACACACACACACACACACACGACAACACAAAGAAAAGCTACAGAATAAATATTTAAATGACAATGAGATCAATTCTCCGCACACGGACCCCTCCCCCCCCACCCCTCCCATCTCATCTCTCGTGCTGTTAAGGCAGAGCGAACGTCCGACCGTCGGAAATGGGATTCTGATTTATTCCGAGGAACTTCTCTGAATTCTCCCGGCGTCTTCCGCCGGCATTTGAGAGCTCTTCATTGTGTGCCCTTTATTCCGCGAAATATGAGGCGCGATTGACACCGGAGACGGTAACCTTTGTGGGATGCAAATTCCCCCAGATAACTCCTGAAACGTCCCAACTCTGAGAAAGCGGGGGGGAACGGACAGCATATACAATATACAATCACGAGAGGAGCATCTTCTCACGTCTAATCGCGAGACGGGGGCGGCCATTTTGAATTCAGCTGCCAGCGTCTCCCAGGCCGCACTCCATTGCTCATCTCCTCCGAGCCCCTCGTCCTGTAATGGACGACATCTCCGGGCAGTAAATACTGCCCGCGCTCCGATCAATATCAATTATCTAATGTGCAGCGCTTTTGTCGTAAATACGAGCGTCCGCTCTGCGGCCGGGTGAACGCTGATCACTCAAACCCTCCCGGTGCGACCGGGGCTCCGGCAACCCCGTCTTAAACGAAGGGGTTCCACCTGGCAATCAATACCAAGACAGAAAAAACCCAAACAGAAAGACACCCGGTCCGGCAGCGTCTAAGCGAGAAGTCCATACGTCGCGGTGACAGCGGAGATACGAGGCTAACGGACTGAGCTTTCAGGCGCTATCGAGGGGAGAAATAGGGCTGTAAATCCGCTGGAAGACCGAGGCGACATTACTCTACATTACACGGCATTCATTTAGCAGATGCTCCCATCCAGACAGACTTACTACGGCAGAGAACTCGAGTGAGTTATATTCTATATGCGGTATGACATAGTGATACAGACCAGGCTAACAACACTCTTAGCCTAGAGACAAGGTACACTGACAAAGCACCAAAGCAGGATAACATCAGGCATCCCACAACCACAGACACTATAGATTAATCGTACAAAGTAAGTGACACAAGACAAGCACCGTGGTGCCGGAGCAAGCAAACTAATGAAAGTCCAGGGAGCAATGGCCCGGGGGGGGGGGTGACCTTGCACATTTTAAAAATTTGTATCACGGGAGGCATGTTGGCCCTCAATAAAGTCACAGAGTTGCACTGAAAAGCCCAGGGGGCTTTCAGAAGACAAATAATCTGTGATTCAATGTAATTACACAATTTTCAACAAAAATAATCAAGAGCACAGAGCATTTACAGTGGAACACCCGCTCCCCCCCCCGCTCCTCCCTCTAAATGAAGGCCACCTGACTCGCTGGCGTGTGTCTCTCCTGCATAATGAAGCTCCGCTCAATCACAGCTGACACAGGCCGCTCTCGTTTAGCGATGGATGTAGTTAGCGCTTGGTGGGGAAAAAAAAAAAAATAATAATAATAAAAACCCACATGATTAATCAAGTTTGAAGTTAAAACATAATAATCACCTCTTTTAAATGAACGTTCGTCGCACAGCGTGAGTGTGGTGGAGGAGAGGTCATCCGTCAGCCCGTGAAAACACGCTCGCAATTACGCCTCTACGCAGATTAGGCCCAGCTCTCCAACACCGGCCTTCAGCAACTCCAAACCCATCTGTCTGTGACCCACCAGAGCGCTATCATAGAGCTACTGTACCCCACACACACACACACACACACACACACACACACACCAGAGTGCTATCATAGAGCTACTGTACCACACACACACACACACACACCAGAGCTTTATCATAGAGCTACTGTACCACACACACACCAGAGAGCTATCATAGAGCTACTGTACCACACACACACACCAGAGCTTTATCATAGAGCTACTGTACCACACACACACCAGAGAGCTATCATAGAGCTACTGTACCACACACACACCAGAGCTTTACCATAGGGCTACTGTACCACACACACACACACCAGAACTTTATCATAGAGCTACTGTACCACACACACACACACACCAGAGCTCTATCATAGAGCTACTGTACCACACACACACACACACCAGAACTTTATCATAGAGCTACTGTACCACACACACACACACCAGAGCTCTATCATAGAGCTACTGTACCACACACACCAGAACTTTATCATAGAGCTACTGTACCACACACACACACACACCAGAGCTCTATCATAGAGCTACTGTACCGCACACACACACACCAGAGCTTTACCATAGAGCTACTGTACCACACACACACACACCAGAGCTCTATCATAGAGCTACTGTACCACACACACACACACCAGAGCTCTATCATAGAGCTACTGTACCACACACACCAGAGCTTTATCATAGAGCTACTGTACCACACACACACACACCAGAGCTCTATCATAGAGCTACTGTACCACACACACACCAGAGCTTTATCATAGAGGAGCTATGAGACTGCCAGTCACGTTTATACTGCAAAAACCAAACACTACGTAAACCTGAGCAAGCATTTTAGTCTTACATTTAGACTTAAAATCTTAAATCTCAAAATCTCAAGTACAAATGTAAGACAAAAATCTTAAATCTTCTTGAGAAATAATAGAAAAGGATTGCCAATGAGGTGAGATAGTGTAGCTCATTTCAAGATTTGCCAGTGGGGTAAGAAAATTTCACTTGTCAAGCAAAAGGTCAAGCTACCATTTTCTACTTGAGAATAATAAATAAAAATGTAATACGATTTAAGTCATTACAAGATTGAAACTTGTTAAGACAGATGATTTTTTGCAGTGCGCTGTACAGAAGGAATTAAGATTCGGGACCCGACGTGTGAAAAATATATTCATTTGTCCAGCTATTTGTTCCCTTACATGTGCAGTATATACTAAACATGGAACATCTGAATAAATGCTGTACATTCATATACATAGACATAACCAGATAAAGGTAGACAGATTCAGATTCAGTGTTAATTGGGAAATCCATATACTAAAGGCATTCTCATTTAATCACAAAGGCATACTTTTTTTTATCACTTTTAGTTTCTTATGGAAAATACTGATTTCCAATTAAAGGGATGTTACCACTTTAGTTGTTTTTTGAAGACAATTTAAAGTTCATTGCTAACTTTGTGATATTTCTATAGAAGGGTAAAATGAATATAAACACCTCTACAGTGGCACTGGTCAAATACTACAGTATGAAGCGGTGTGCTGGAAACTGTACAAAAGGCGGTTTTCCTTCAGCCAATTCCCCCGGACACGACTAAGGGGACAGTGCAGCAAGACCACAGTTCAGACAAATATAACACACTACTGACCCCAACGTCTCGGTCATTAAATAGATTTTAGTGAGTACAACATTGCACACCAAAACCAATTCTATTAATGGAGAGACTTTACATAGCATTAAATGATATACACAAATTTGTGGATGCCCGTATTGTGCACATGTATGCATGTGGACTTGCGTTCGTGCGACAGTGGGTGTACGTTTATACGTGCGTGTGTGTGTGTGTGTGTGCGTGTGTGTGTGTGTGTGTGTGTGTGCGTGTGTGTGTGTGTGTGTGTGTGTGTGTGTGTGTGTGTGTGAATGCATTTGTGTGCGAGTCTCTGCTTGCATATATTTCTGTAACCCATTTTTCACCAAAGTATGACAGCTGAGCAACATTCACCCAAATGAATAATGTCATAAAATAATACCCCACAGAACTGGGCAAAAGACAAGCTCGCATTCCTCAGCCGAGAAAGACCTTACCACAAACCACCTCCCTCTTTCCCCTCTTTCCCCTCTTTCCCCTCTCCCCCTCTCTCCCTCTCTCCCCCTCTCTCCCCCTCTCTCCCCCTCTCTCCCCCTCTCTCCCCCTCTCTCCCCCTCTCTCCCCCTCTCTCCCCCTGCCCCTCTCCTCCTCTCCTCCTCTCCTACGCTCTCCTACACACCCCTCCGCCCCCTCTCTCCCTCACTCCTCCCCCCCTCCCCCTCCACCCCTCCTTCATTCCTTTCTAGTTGCCGCTTTGTGATATTCGCTAATTTCGCCACGCCGGGGCGAATTTGTCACGCGCGTGGGCCCGTTTGATTTCATTAAACAGAATATTTAAGCATAAAAATTGTTTAATCGTCTCGCATGTCATTAGGAGATGAATTTCATTTTGCATACATTTGCATACTTCCTGCCGAATTAAGTCCCAGTAATATGCAGATTTTTGGTGGGGGGGGGCCAGGTTGTGGTGGAGGTGTTTATTATTGCCACGGTGGGCTGTTCCACACTGGCGGTGGGTGGGGGTGGGGATGGGGGGAAACAGGGGTGACGGGAACATCTGGGGGTCCTGGGATTAGGGAGCCCCCCCCCCCCCAATCTTACGCGGTTCTGTTTTTTTTCTTAATCCCGTGAAAAACATTTTTCTTTCTCTGTGGTTCATTAAGCATAGCTTTGACATTATTAAATCTGCACTTGCTGAAGGAGATGCAGAATAACAATTCAAAAAGAAAAGACTACAGGACTATAAATATTCAATCACGAGCACTGATAGAATGTGAAAAGGACACAATTTAATAGTGCAATTGTCATGGAAATGAGTTGTACAAGTGACCAGCTATCCCGGGCAGAATGAGCCAAACCTAAACACTTGCGCTCTGCGACCAACTCAAACGCACTCATAGCTGCAGATACCGGCAGGGCCTGGAGGATGCACAGATAATAATCACACCACTGTTCTGCCCCCAGGTAGACATCCAGTCATATCACATTAACCTCCTAAGACCCGCACTCTTTTTTGGTATGCATTTTTAATTTCTCTTTGCTATTTGGGCTTATTGGGACCTGATAAGTATAAAAACTAAGCTTTTGAGAAAAATGATGTCCACATAAGTGGACTCTCGGTCTTAAGAATGAAGTATTATGGTTGTACAGCCCAAAATGTGGAGTCCACGCATGTGTACGCCAGGTCTTCGGAGGTTGATATCCCCATCCTTTCACCCGGATGTGAGGTGGGCACGGGTTTGAGTTCCGTCTGTGTGGCTACGATGTACAGCTTTGGAACACAACACTAAAGGCCAATTTATAGTCCAGAGACAGAGCTTCGCGGTGACTGACGACATACAGTGGATGTGGCTCACTGCAGCGACATTTGGTTTATACGCCGGGTGACTGGAGTGTGTTTGTACTTTTTGCTATGAGGACACCGACCACGGGGTTGGGTGACAATTCAAAAGAACGTTTATGAATATTCTGAAATTTCTTTCAAGCAGCCTTAACTCATAGAATGAGGTGCTCCTGCATTCTTTACTCAAAGTAAAACAATTTACAGCTAGCTGCACGCTGGAGCAGTCCCCAGGAACAAAACAATAATTACGAACGCTGGACTTCGTTTTATAAATGACCTATGGCGCATTTCCATGAATTTTAATAAACAAATTACCACAAACATAAAGTACAGTGTGTATTAATATATGTAATAAATGTGTATATGACATTCATCGGGAAAAGCATTCACCAAGTTCCTCATTCATACAAAGGGCTTTTCCACTTTGCCTGACCATGTTTTAGATTAACCAAGCGGATCAGGTTTAAGGAATATACATACAGCTATGTTTTATATGCTGTTTGACTATGGGCCTACAGGGTAACCTTAAAACTTGTTTCACATACCTCCTCTCTGTGCATCCTCCTCTCTGTGCCCTCAATCTTCTCTCAACTGCTAAACTTCACACTCTGAAAGAACCTGACAGAAAATTTTGAGAAATTCACAACTACACATGCAAACACAAGACCGCTTCCTTAATATGTTTTAAACATATTCTTCAAATTTACAACCTCTTCAAATTTAAGAGCCAAATTATTCAGAAAAACTTGTTGAAAATGTTTTTTTTCTTCTATTTTTCAAGTACTGATTGGTGTACTCCAAGCCTGGTCCTGGAGAGGAGTGGCATCTGCTGGTTTTAGTCGTTACTCTGCACTTAATTTATCAATGAGAGCAGTTGATTGCACATTTAACTGAACTCACCTGGTTACTTGCGCCACAACGTTGGTGCTGATTTTAAGGTGAAAACAGAAATAAGATATCCAGGACAAGGGTTGGAGACCACTGTCCTAAATTAATAGGTAGTTGTTAACAGCATAGAGCACCAGCGTAATTATACTGCACTTCGGTACCTGGTATGTTGACACCGTGGTTAAAAAAAGATGCGCATCTGTGTTGTGTGTGGAAGATGGCTAATGACGCAAACTCTGCTGCTGGCTGGCAATCAGGAAGATACACTTGTAATGTTTGACTTTGAGCTGCCTGCATCTTCGGTTTTCAGAAAAATATAGCGACCGTTGTAGCAGACATTCAGATACACAATCTACAGCGCTGCCTGAGCTCTGCGCCAGCTTACACCCGTACACAGACGCACTAGGGTAACGTCGTTAGCTCATTAAAAGGCAATCGGGGTCGATTTAGTAAGCCAGAGTATGGAACTAACTCAACTAGTGTGCAATCATTTGTTTTAACATTTACTGTGGAAAACTGAAAACATTTTCATCAACGAAGCTGATGGGTAACAATGGCCAGCAAATAAGCTATGAACTATGAATGGGGTGAAATTATTAAAAACATTCAACAACTTTAAGATGATAATTGAACTGCACTCACACCACGTGCTTTACTGCAAATACACATACAGGCAAAATGTGCTTTGCATCTTTAAACAAATTATTAAAATATTCTGTAATACGCGTTTGAATTTGGTCACTCACCTTGGCTCGCGCCGTTATCCACGAACACATTGAAGTTTTACTCTAATTGGAGGCGGGAAGCAAATGATAAATGGCAAGTAAATTTACCAATAAGGGACCGTTAGTGTGATGTAAACCACACCTCTCTCATTTAGGATTTCATATTTTACCAGGAATCTTTGCAAGGGGTGTCCTGTGTTGTGTGGTTGCGTCAAACAATTCACAAGACATACATTGGGGTGAAATAAATTATTATTATTTTAAAACTATGAGATAAAGTAATATACAATATAAAATATTAATGACAGAATCAGAGCATAAGTTCTAAACTCGTGAAATTGCTCTTTTTGTGTTGCTAAGTATAAGATGAATGAGAATTGTACGTCTAAATTCATAGACTGCTCTTGCAGCTGCCAGAAGTACTACAGTTTTCTCATTTCACATTTATTATATATCCGGGCGCATCCATCATGTCCCCGTATTGGAGAATAGATTCATAATCCCCTGGATTCTAAGTGGCAGTTGCACAGGCACCCACCCATGACATTTCATTTGCACTAAAGTACAATAAAAGACAGATCCGCCGCGGAAACGGCGAACGAGGAGCTGGGAGCAGCCGGAGATAGATAGCATTGTCCCTGCCGAAACGCGCACACCCATTCCCCCCGCGTGCTTTACGCGCCACGGGCTTCTGCGGCGGCGCGCCGCTAACTGGGTTATAATTAGACACATTACTGTAATACCTCTTCATCCAGAATTAAGGCCCTTTTAATTTCCCCCTCTAATTTTCTCACACTGCAATTTTCATCAGACGTTGAAATCTGTTCCGGCACAATAAAACCGGCATGTAAAGACGAATCGGAGAGTATTAAACGCCGTAATTGCAACTTTAGAAAAATGGAAATTACAAGCGTAGAACTAACCCCGTTTTATTCTTAATTATGAGAATATAAATGATTTCGGCAAGAGGGAGATAGCGCACAGTCTCTTTAATTAACACACCAGCAGCCCCCCCCCCCCCCCCCCCCACTCCCAACCGCCCTCATTTTACTGTGTTCAGCAAAAGGCACAGAAATGTACGTCTTGTTAAACATCATTAGACTGTAGTTCAGCAATGTAATCGGCTACTGTGTGTGTTGTCGTTTAATAATGCTCTTTTACAATTCAAAGCGTGCTCTATTATACTCTTTTACAATTTAAAGACTGCAATATATGTGACATGGTGATTTACAGGGACACCTATGACAAAAAAAGAAGCAGAATGAACCAACAGACAGAATAAACTGCAACACAACTCAGCAGTACACAAGCTGAAAAAATCAAGTGCAAAATCTAGTGGTGGGAAATTAGTGTGAAATTGAAAGGAACAAATAAATGAGTGTGCGTACCCTAATGTAGACAATGTGTAATGAGGGTAATGGAGGCACGTAGGGTGCATTGTGGGGACATTTGGGGTTTGTAATGGAGACATTAGGAGTGTGTTACGGGGACAAATAAATTAGTCTTCAACGTTTCTCCCTCTGAGATGAACTCAGCCGATGGAAGCTTACAGAGAAGAGGAGAGAAATCGCAGGTGAAGCGAATAAATGCAGGAGGGGGATTCTACTGGATTCGGCCGGTGGGTCTCTACATCTTCCGAAAGTTCATTAGGAGGCCAAAGAGGATGGGAGAGCCCCAGAGGGGAACGTATCCGGAGAATCACCGGGGTGGGCCAGTCCAGTCCAGGAGGTCTGGTGTGTCTGCAGGTTTTTGCTTCCACTAGTTACCCTGACTACATGAGCTAACTGGCTGCACACACCAACACTGGCTCACTCTTAGATTAGATCATAGTAAAACCATATCATATAGGGACACAGGAACAGCTTTCGACTGTCACTCATTTGTCAAGAAATTTAGCTAAATGTATGTCCGGTGGCGTTAATGTTAGGGCTAATTAAGTAATTAAGGCCATAATTTAGGTATGAAAACCAATGTGGCCCTTGCGGCCCAGCTCTGCTGTAGAAACTGTGGGGTAGCGTGTTCATCCTCGAGCTGCCAGTGTGTTGTGGGCATTAAGGATGACAGCACACCGTGGTGGGGAGCGTGTTCATCCTCGAGGTGCCAGTGTGTTGTGGGCATTAAAGATGACAGCACACCGTGGTGGGGAGCGTGTTCATCCTCGAGCTGCCAGTGTGTTGTGGGCATTAACGATGACAGCACACCGTGGTGGGTAGCGTGTTCATCCTCGAGCTGCCAGTGTGCTGTGGGCATTAAGGATGACAGCACACCTTGGTCTATGACATAGATGGGCAACGTTTTCATGCCGACTACATTTACACTATCTGATATTGTCGAACATTTTCCCCACATTTCTTGATGAGCACATGGATGACGGTAGAAGACTGCGGTCGTGTCGCGATGTTACTGTGATCTAATCGACAAGTCAACCAGTGTTGGTGTGTACAGCCAATTAGGTCATTGAGCCAGAGTAAGTGGTGGGGAAAAAAACCTGCACACACACCGGCCCCTGGTCCAGGCTGAGGGAGTGAAATATATTGGACCCAGGAACACCAGCCCTCCCCCAAATGCTCTTCCATTCCAATATTTAGCCAATGCTTTTATCCAATGCAACTTCCAGTTGATAAGGCTAAGCAGGGGACAATCTCCCTAGATAAATGTGGGGTACGGGGCCTTGTTCAAAGACCCAGCAGCTCTGTGGATCTTATCGTGGCTATACTGGGGCTTGAACCACCAATGTTCTGGGTCACAGTCATATACCTTAGCCACCAGGCTACAAGCTGCCCTTATATATTTAATTAGCAAAGCACAGTAACAAGGGGAACAAGGTTTTGGGGGGTGGGGAGGCAGGGGGGGGGTGATCATGAGAGAGAAAGTCTGTTCCCCCAGTCAGATGGGGTCACAACAGCCAGACTAAACAGGCTGACAGCCAGGCCAAGCTCAGAGCCTGAAAAACAACCTGCACCAGAGAGGGAGAGAGAGGGAGGGAGAGAGCGAAAGAGGGAGGGGGGAGAGAGGGAGGAGGAAGGAAGAGAGAGAAGAGGGAAACAACAAAAAACAAGGGGGAGGGGTTACATTACCCTAATGTAGAGGATGTGAAGAGTGCGTTATGGGAACATTCGGGGTGTGTTGTGGGGACATTCCGGGTGTGTTGTGGGGACATGTGGGGTGTGTTATGGGGACATTCCGGGTGTGTTGTGGGGACATGTGGGGTGTGTTGTGGGGACATGTGGGGTGTGTTGTGGGGACATGTGGGGTGTGTTGTGGGGACATGTGGGGTGTGTTGTGGGAACATTCGGGGTGTGTTGTGGGGACATGTGGGGCGTGTTGTGGGGACATGTGGGGTGTGTTGTGGGGACATTTGGGGGGCATAAAGGGGACCGGCTGGCAGTGCCCCTGCTGTTGTTGCCAGGCCGATAGCCCAGCCCTGGTCAGAGAGACAGACCCAGTAACAGAGACAGAGGTAATAAATCACACTTAGCGGGGCTGAGATAAACAGGCCACTCGTGATTGGGAGGAGAAGCTGTCGCGAGCACCTTGTCGTTTTCGTGGAGACGGCGCTGGCCTCGTTTTTCGGAGAGGGTCACATCACCCCCGACAGCGACCCAAACAAGCCTGGCGTCTTCATTTACCCCGGGCTGTGTGAGCGACCGCGGGAAGTCGCTGTACCGCCACTGCCTGTCGCTCAGAGCGGAGTCTGTACCGCTGAGTGGCTCGGCCATTACCTTCAACACACAGCACTGAGGAGCCATAAATCACCCCCCACTCCCCCCGACACTCACTAATACAGTGCTGTAACCTACCTACACACACACACACACACACTAATACAGTGCTGTAACCTACCTACACACACACTCACTAATACAGTGCTGTAACCTACCTACACACACACACTCACTAATACAGTGCTGTAACCTACCTACACACACACACTCACTAATACAGTGCTGTAACCTACCTACACACACACACACACACTCACTAATACAGTGCTGTAACCTACCTACACACACACACACACACACACTCACTAATACAGTGCTGTAACCTACCTACACACACACTCACTAATACAGTGCTGTAACCTACCTACACACACACACACACTCACTAATACAGTGCTGTAACCTACCTACACACACACACACACACACACACACACACACTCACTAATACAGTGCTGTAACCTACCTACAGACACACACACACACACACTCACTAATACAGTGCTGTAACCTACCTACACACACACACTCACTCACTAATACAGTGCTGTAACCTACCTACACACACACTCACTAATACAGTGCTGTAACCTACCTACAGACACACACACACACACTCACTAATACAGTGCTGTAACCTACCTACACACACACACACACACACACACTCACTAATACAGTGCTGTAACCTACCTACACACACACACACACACACTCACTAATACAGTGCTGTAACCTACCTACACACACAGACACACTCACTAATACAGTGCTGTAACCTACCTACACACACAGACACACTCACTAATACAGTGATGTAACCTACCTACACACACAGACACACTCACTAATACAGTGCTGTAACCTACCTACAGACACACACACACACACACTCACTAATACAGTGCTGTAACCTACCTACACACACACTCACTAATACAGTGCCGTAACCTACCTACACACACACTCACTAATACAGTGCTGTAACCTACCTACACACACACACTCACTAATACAGTGCTGTAACCTACCTACACACACACACACACACACTCACTAATACAGTGCTGTAACCTACCTACACACACACACACACACACACTCACTAATACAGTGCTGTAACCTACCTACACACACACTCACTAATACAGTGCTGTAACCTACCTACACACACACACACACTCACTAATACAGTGCTGTAACCTACCTACACACACACACACACACACACACACACACACTCACTAATACAGTGCTGTAACCTACCTACAGACACACACACACACACACTCACTAATACAGTGCTGTAACCTACCTACACACACACACTCACTCACTAATACAGTGCTGTAACCTACCTACACACACACTCACTAATACAGTGCTGTAACCTACCTACAGACACACACACACACTCACTAATACAGTGCTGTAACCTACCTACACACACACACACACACACACACTCACTAATACAGTGCTGTAACCTACCTACACACACACACACACACACTCACTAATACAGTGCTGTAACCTACCTACACACACAGACACACTCACTAATACAGTGCTGTAACCTACCTACACACACAGACACACTCACTAATACAGTGATGTAACCTACCTACACACACAGACACACTCACTAATACAGTGCTGTAACCTACCTACAGACACACACACACACACACACTCACTAATACAGTGCTGTAACCTACCTACACACACACTCACTAATACAGTGCCGTAACCTACCTACACACACACTCACTAATACAGTGCTGTAACCTACCTACACACACACTCACTAATACAGTGCTGTAACCTACCTACACACACACTCACTAATACAGTGCTGTAACCTACCTACACACACAGACACACTCACTAATACAGTGCTGTAACCTACCTACACACACACTCACTAATACAGTGCTGGAACCTACCTACACACACACTTTGCCTGTTTGATATGGGACAGTCCTACGTGATTACCTCCAGTTCCTGGCCGGGGCCCTGTTCTGACAATGTCATACATAAAATATGTATATAATTGGGGGCAGGCTGTAGTCACTAAGGTAGAAGACTGGGTGGTTGGTGGCTCAAGCCCTGGTGTAGCCACGATAAGATCAGTGCAGCTGTTGGGCCCTTGAGTAAGACCCTTAACCCCACAGTGCTCCAGCAGGGATTGTTGAGTCTAATCAACTGCAAGTCACTTTTGATAAAAGCATCAGCTAAATAACAAATTATTATTCCTATTATTATTCTTCTTCTAATTATTATTATTATTACTATTATTATTATTATTATTAATAATAATAATACATACCTTAATAATAATAATGATAATAATAATAATAATAATAATAATAATAATAATAATAATAATAATAATAATAATAATAATGTCTCTGCCTAATCTCAGGCCTGATGGAGCCTGTTACTCATAGCTAGCTTTTGGAATTAGTCCCCAGTGCAAAATTCAGCCAGGTTCAAAAGGATATAAACGTTCTCATACAAATGACAATTAATTGACTTCCCAGTGGATTTTCATATATACTACGGAACTTAATTCATCATTTACGTTTTGTATTTTAAAATCCATCATCAGCATAACTTTTGTGCCCTGTGAAGCGAAAGACAAGACTTTCTTAGACAAGCATTTTTTTTCAAATATTTGAGCAGCATTGCATGCTGGGAAGTATCGCATAATTTCAGAAACTCCTGAAACGTTCACTGAATCTTATTTGGAAGCATCGTTATGCAAATCGCTGCATGTGTTTACCGCACATCCGTCTCCCGCCGGCTGAGGAAGCGTTCCGATGTTTTTATTCAATTACCTGCGAAAGGTGTCCCAAACAGCCGCTGTTTTCCCTTTCAAATGTTCTCGGGCGGACGGCAGCGCAGGTAGCGTTGGTCTAAAGTGTTCTTTCGGAAAAAGCCTGCGAGTGGATTTTCCCGCAGTGTGCGTTGACGATCGCACTGCTGCATTCGGACCGAAACCCGTCGGGTTAAGAGTCTTCATCCGCGGAAAACAAAGAAAAACTAATCGGGGAATTATCCCGCGGTCTCCTGGTTCAGAGTCCAGTAAATGAATCAGCCAGACTCTGCCATCTCTTGGTGAGACTCGGACACAGCCTTTTGGGAGGATAACTCTCAAACCTGTATTAAAAAAATCACGCAGGAGTTTGAGTCCCTGAAGCGTATCTCTCTCTATATCTCTCTCTATCTTTACCCCCGTCTGAATACATGGAAAATATCACGAAAGAGGACAGGCTACCTGCGCTTCTCAAAAAGAATAAAACCCCTGTAATTTTTAATGAAGAATATCACAGACATGATGTTAATGTGCTAGATGATCTTTCCCTGGGTGACTGACTGTACAGTGGGAAAGTGAGTCCAGATGAGTGGAGCGGGCTTCAGTGCCCAGGCTAGACTAATGTCACGACCGGACCGGAGAATTTCCTTTTAAACCTAAACGACTTAAGAAACGTCTCAGCCATTGAAGCATGTCATGGGGTTCTGTGTCTCGTTAAAGAAGGTCTTACGGTCCGTGAAAACCCATCTCCGAGATGTTACTGTAGCGACGCAGTACTTTGGAACGTGTTTTTGGAAGAAGTTGTAAAACCTCGAAACATTGTGCAATAGTTGAATCCTATTTCGGCGTGTGATTTGCTGGGCTGAAATCATCTTTGTGTGAGAGTAACGTGGAAACAATTATTATCACAGATCTTTCACACATTGAATATGTGGTGTAGTAGCAGCTTATACACTCTCACACAGCCTTTTTTTCAAAGACAAAGAAGAGTGTTTTTTGTGGGGTCCTTATGTTGTGATTGTTGATAGCCTCGTGGTTAAAGTACTTTACTCGTGGTTAAAGGTTGGTGGTACAAGCCCGGTGTAGCCACAATAGGTTCTGTGCAGCTGTTGTGCAAGGCCCTTAACCCCACATTGCTCCAGGGGGATAGTTCCCTGCTTAGTCTAATAAACTGTAAGTCACTTTGGATAAAAGCATCAGCTAAATAACTGTAATGTAATGTTATTGATTGTAAAACCTCAAACACTATTCTTACGATGACTGATGCCATCACTGACCCCATTAAGGCTGCTGTGCTACGCCTGCAGCAACCCCAGTCACTGAAAAACAAAATGGCTGTCGATAAGAAACAAAGATCAGAATTCCAAACTGGAGTCAAATACAACCCTGGTGTAAAATCCAGCTATGCCAGCTTGGCCAGCTCGAAAATTGAGCTGGGTATGAGCTGGTCAAGCAGCTAGTGCTGGTAAATTGCCGTGTCTGTTAACCAGTTACCAACTGTTTCAAAACATAGCAGGAGCAGTTTTCTCAGCAGGGAAATCAACAAATTCCATCTGCAGCAAAATGTGAATTATGGAGCTGAAAGGACAGAAAAAGACAGTTCTATTTCCTGCTGAAATGAAACCGGCAGGGTAGCTGCGGCTCCTTCCCCGGCTCTCTAGAGAGGAACGTGTGAAGGCGCTGTGGACAGTTTATCAGCGCTAGCCGAAGGCCCCAGTTCGGGGCCAGACTGGGATCAGGCTGCAGATGTTGTGGTCTGCCCTCCGTGACCACTCAGAACAGTGGGGGAGTTTATTTTGGTTAGGAGTGGATGTGCCTCCCTTTTGCACACAGACTGTGGTCCCCAGTGGAAGGGGCGGGTGAGGGAAGGAGGGGGAAGCGGGGGTCCCTTGAATGTTATCGAGGAATGTTATCATTCTCTAGAGATCACCCTAGCCCCCCGCTCCCCCCCCCCACCTCCCCATGTTCGTCCTCCTCCTGGGCTCCCAGAGAAAAGCCGTGGGATCCCCCCCCCCACCCCCCCCCCACCAAGAAATGGAATGGAATGACATCACCGCCATTGCCTCGCTAAGTAAATAAACTGCAGCAGGAGAGAATAAAATCAGACCGGAGGGAGAGGAAAACCAGGCCCCGCCCCCTCTGA
>NC_083770.1:41045453-41090453 GCF_963514075.1 Conger conger
GTGAATGGGCATTTAGGAGGTATGGGTTGGGGGTGTTTATGGGGTAGGGGGGCAGGGGCGGGCGTTTATGGGGTAGGGGGGAGGTGAACGGGTGTTTAGGAGGTATGGGTTGGGGCTGTTTATGGGGTAGGGGGGCAGGGGCGGGCGTTTAGGAGGTATGGGGCGGGGGTGTTTAGGAGGTATGGGGGGGTGTTTAGGAGGTATGGGGGGGTGTTTAGGAGGTATGGGGGGGTGTTTAGGAGGTATGGGGCAGGGGTGTTTAGGAGGTATGGGAGGGGTGTTTAGGAGGTATGGGGCGGGGGTGTTTAGGAGGTATGGGGGGGGTGTTTAGGAGGTATGGGTTGGGGCTATTTATGGGGTAGGGGGGCGGGGGCGGGTGTTTAGGAGGTATGGGGGGAGGTGAACGGGTGTTTAGGAGGTATGGGTTGGGGCTGTTTATGGGGTAGGGGGGCCGGTGTTTAGGAGGTATGGGGGGGAGGTGAACGGGTGTTTAGGAGGTATGGGGGGGAGGTGAACGGGTGTTTAGGAGGTATGGGTTTGGGCTGTTAATGGGGTAGGGTGGTGGGGGCGGGTGTTTAGGAGGTACAGGGTGAGAGGGGAGTGCGTTCAGAGATATTTTGACGATAACTACTGGACACCCACCAGAGGTGCCCAATTAAAACATGGTATACAGCTACAAGCAGACTAATTATAAAAGGACAAAAACAAAACACACACACAAAGACATCTCGACACCCACATCATAACGGCATGACAGAGAGACGAGTGTGCCGAAAGAACGTAAACTCAAATCTCAGATACACTCTCAGAAATAAAGGTATGAAAAGGACCCAAGGTACAAATGCACGTCACTGGGGCCGTACCGTATAGGCACATGAAACTGTACCTCTAACCAGCAATATATCATTCATTTGCACCATTTTTGCTTGGAAAACTTACTCATTTGAACCCAAAGAGAACATTATTGTACTTAAAGGGTACATCAGGAAAATTTGAACCTTGAAGAACAAAAATGTACCTCCACTGAGTGCAGTGCAGTGCTATCAGTGTATAAGGGATAGGCAAGTGGGTCTAAAGGTTGCAAGCTCACAGCACAGCCCCCTTACCCTTGAGCAAGGTGGCATTTCTGAATGACTAAAGATCCAGCTGGGTGAAATGGACTGCGTGTTGAATAAGTCTCTCTCAATCAAGGTCAGAATGTAAACTATGTATGAACCATGGTGTCCTGTCTGCCTCACTGGCTACAAGCATATACCTGCAGCCAAAACCTGGATATGCATAGTCATGGATGTCCAAAGCCTGCTTTAGAATGAGGCGCACGACTCCTTCGACAAGCACCGTGCAACAGAAATGACGGTGAAAAAAGAACCTGCTGATGTTTAAAACATGGCAGCACCTGTCACTGTAGCCTGTCCATTCCAGAATGTTCCATCTGGCTGTCCAATCAACACTGCGCGGTAAAGTATGACATCACAAAATCCCACAGGTGCGCGACACCGTGAAGACACTTTTTCTCAGTCGAGAAGCTTTCATTTTTGTCAAACGTCACTTGTAAATTGACACTTAGGCATAAGACAAAACTAGTGGACTCACAGAGAAATATTTAGTGTTAAATATTGTAAAATGGTACAATGTGGACAATCAGAGCCCACTTATGATTTGTTTCAACACTGAAGTCTCTCAATATGCACGTGCCCGGCTGGCCGACCAATTGTGCAGTGTTCTGCTGGGCTCCTGAGCCAATCAGCATGGGTCTGGTGATGAAACCGATGGAACCGATTTGCTGCAGTAATCAAACTAATCGAAAACCTGCGGCCTCCCTGGTGCCGCAAATAAATCACCGTACAACTGGCCGTTGATTAATATTTTCTAGTACATTAATTATCAGCATTGTGTTGCACTCTTAAGTCAGTGGGCAATAAATAAAAACTTAAAATAAGTACAGATATGTTGCTACAGCGGGACACATTTCAGCTGAGATCACGAGGACAACAACAACAAATTGTACAGATGTAGTGCCGTTTCTTAGTGTTTTTTTTTTCTTCTGTTTTTTGTCCTTGGACACAGCCAGCAGGGCCTAACTGTGCTTTAATAGAATTAAAGGTGCCATTTTCCCAGTGACACCCCGTAACAGCCTCATTAAAACCCTGCCAGTGCATCTGCTTCTAACACAGAGCCAGCATTAAACACACATCAACAGCTAATAAATGCATTATTTAAAACCACTAATAAATGCATTATTTAAAACGGCCAATAAATGCATTATTTAAAACCGCCAATAAATTCATTATTTAAACACTACCTTTCAATTACTAACGGCTTATCAATATCTCCGAAGCAAGGCTTTAAAACCAAATACTTGCCCCTGATACATAAAAGGCTTTAAAAAGATAAGTTATCGCTGAGTAGTACGAGAAAGAAATGTTTAAAAAAAAACTCTAAATCCCGAAAATGAAATTATAAACTGCCATTAACCATAGAAAACACAGAGCTTTTGACTATAATAGTTTACTGAGATCCAAATATGCACAATATGTGTGGTCTTTCTTAGCGAGATCCTGAACAATTATCTCTTATCTTTGATAAATCATGCAAAATGCAATTTGACTTGACATGTTGTTTTTTTCTGTGAAGCATTAATCGTGTACCTTGGTTCTGGCAGAAATACAATATATTTCATTGGCACAAGAGATTATTTTTAGTATGAATAACATTGTATGCATATTGACTAAAAATAATCTCTTGTGCAAATGAAGCACATTGTATTTCTGTTGATGTTCATGTTTAATTAGTGAATAGTAAAGACGGTGTTGGGCATTATTGTAAAATGGATTCCTGTCTTTGGTGCTGAGGGGAATCTGGGGAGGTTTCTGAGGGGGCTGTGATCTCTGGATTAGGGTTTGTGTCCACACCAGTGGAATGACCTTTGGCCAGCATTGTGCCCCAGACCTGGGCCAAGTACATATTTTTGTTACTCTTTTCACATTCCGGTAAATTATTAATTACATTTTTTTAAAAGCATTCCCATGGATGCCTTAGACTTATAATATTAAATATATCATATAATAATACTTAAAATATTAAATATGTCTCTAATTAAAACGCACACAATAATATGCAAATATCATGACTAATAACCATGTACTGAACATTGGCGATCACAGTTGGGTTTTGAACACATGCTTTTTAACACATGTGCTTTGAACACGTGTGGGTTTTAAACACGTGTGGGTTTGGGGGTTGAGGTGTGGTTGACCGTGCCCAGCTGTCGCGGAACCTACCGGAAGATCCTGAGCAGTGGTCATCGCTCCTGTGACTCACCTCGCGTAGCAACACTGATAACACAAGAAAGCAACACAAGATGGTGGGTGTGAGATGGGGTTTTGGAGGGGGAGATGGTGTGTGCATGCGTGTGTCTGTGTGTTGGGAGGAGGAGGAGGAGGGGGGGGGGGGGGGGGTTTGGATAAGCAAATATATAAAATGGTCATGAATAATACAAGAACTGGGTTCGGCCCAGAAGAGCAGACAGTCTCCTCCGCCCGTATTTCAGATGCGTGTGCGTTGATTTTCCCAGACAGACGAGGCGGCGTGAATACCAATCTCTCCCTGCTGATGATCAGCCCCCGCCGCACACCTGAAGAACCGGGAGGAAACGCATAATGAATCAGAAAATACAAAAAAACAAAACAAAGAAATCATCAAACGCGCAGCTCGGGTTTAGAGAGGGAGATGAGGGGCACTCTGGCCTCAGAATCCAATCTGCCTTCCCATTACCGCCAGAACCGCGCGGAGCAGCTGCGATGAGGTCCTTCTGTATCATAACCCGCCATCTTCCCCGCCCTCTTCCTCCACTCCATGCTCACTTCCTGTCCTCACAGGAAGTCTTATTCTGACCATAGAGTCCTCACTCCTGGTCCTGGTGAGCCGCATGGTGTGCAAATTTTTTGTTTTTGCCTTTAAATCGGCAAACCAATTCAGACACAAGAAACCAGGTGAGGTGAGTTAACTTTCTAATCGACTGCTTTAATTGATCAATTAAGTACTGTGTAACAACGAAAGCCAGCACACCCTGGGACTCTCCAGGACCAGGAGTGAGCACCCCAGCACACCCTGCGGCTCTCCAGGACCAGGAGTGAGGACCCCAGCACACCCTGCAGCTCTCCAGCACCAGGAGTGAGGACCCCAGCCACCCTGCAGCTCTCCAGCACCAGGAGTGAGGACCCAGCACACCCTGCGGCTCTCCAGGACCAGGAGTGAGGACCACTGCACTACAGAGGTTAAACAGGGATCCATCACGGACCTCAAGGGCTGAGAACTGGTGCTTTACCACCCTCCTTTTACCTGGAGTCAGGTGTGAACACAATCTGACCAATCAGTAGCACCCGGGATAAGAGAAAACCTGGGCTGGATTGGATTAAAGGTCCAGAGTTGATGATCTTTATTGTACACAAACTCATACAGCAATCGTAACTCAGCATAATGAAAAATTAGTAGACAAATACGTGGATCGTTGAAGTTTAGATGCGAAAAAATATTTGCAAAACACAAATAGCAAGCTCAGTTCAGTTGGTTACACATAGAATGCTTATAGAAGTGGAAAGAAAGAATGTGTTCAGTTGGTGCAACGTGTAATTTGCCTGTTGAAATATCACCATATGTCACATAATAAATAATTTGTTTTTATGTACTGTAGCACTGTGTAAAGAAAACAGAGTGCTCTTTGAATGACATCTTACACTTTATTTTGTGAGCTTATGCAATCACACAGAGATATACCCTAATCTATTATGCATTTAGTTTACTCATCCTTTTGCATAAAGTATTTAGACCCCTTTACTTTTTGCACACCTTATTGTGTTGTAGCTTTAATATAATTTTGTCTTTGTAGCAATGCACTCAAACAAATGACCAGAGAAGTTTTGAAAAATAAAAACAACACAAAAAAAACTAACATTTGTAAGCAGACAGAAGACAAAAATAAACAAACAAAAATTCCACTTCGGTGACCTTCTAGTGGCCAGCAACGGACACCGAGGCGGTAAAACAGCGGTTTGACTCCGGAATCCCAGCGTCGGAATCGGTGGTCTGTGAGGAAATTTCATCCTCCGCTGAGCAGGAAGTGAGAAGGAAGAGCAAGTGGAGGAGAGGGAAGACCAGAGGCGGGAATACTGGGAATACCGCCTCACTGGTCGGTCCACCCGCACTGGAGCGGCTCCTGATTGGTGGAGAAATCACGCACTGCACGCTTCGATCCGTCCGTCTCAGCAATCGCCTGCCCGGGAGGAAGTTCAGTTGCTCCAGGTGACCTCACTTCCTGTAACCATGGAGCCACTCCAGCGTGAGACCAGCATCGCCACCTCTGACCTCTGACCTATTCAGAAGCTGGAGGTAAGGCATCAGTGCCTCTCTACAGATGATGATGATGATGAGCATTACTGAGACACTGTATCTTCATCATAATCCTCACTGTGGTTTAATCCGACCTCCTGTATCTGACAGGTGATCGCTGCATGTCTGACCAACCCAATGATCCGACATCCGATGATGTCTGCACCTTGTCTCCAATGGAACAGCCGACCATGTGTGCACAACCCTAGCATACCAGTGTTTCTATTCTCCTAGAAGGCACACAGTAAAATGTCTGCTGTTAATTCAACTCTAACAGAGTATATACATATGCACTCTGGACATTTTACTGTGTACCAAACCTGGGTCAAATATGTCATTGTTTTGGATTCAAATTGTTTTCTATGCTTTACTGGGCTTCTATGGTGTATTAGAGCCTATGAGAAACTCTTGAAAGGTGCCAACCCCACCTTCTGGTCCTCTTAGTTGGCTCAATTACACCAGGCTAGATCAAGCAAGCGCAGAAAAGTATTTGAATTCCAACACAGTGAGGTATTTTGCTGAGGTCAGCTGTGCTCAGATATATCCGGGATTGTGCCGAACGGGAATGTGGGAATGTCGACGGTCCGGCGGCCGTCTCATACCCCCCGCAGAGAGACAGCGGGGCTGCGGGTCTGATTAAATTACCCATCATGCACCAGGGAGGCCTGCTGGGACCGTGCGCTAATCAGGACTGCTGTCATACACCCCCACCGTCAGCGAGACACGCGTGTGTTAGCTCTACACGCCTGTCTCTGTCTCGCGGCTAAACATTACAATCTGCCCGAGAGAGAGAGAGAAGGGGAGAACAGACAGAGGGAAAGAGAGAGGGATGAGGGATGTGTGTGCTTCCAACACACACGCACACACACCCAGACACACGCACACACACAGATGTATGCACACACACACACACAAACATGTATTCAAGCACATAGGCCTTTATACACACACACACACATCAACAAACATACAGACTCACGCACGTACAGTACACACAAACACAGATAAAAACATTTATTCGATAGTTATGTTAAAAGCACACTGAGTTAAATTAAAATAGATTCAGGGTACAATGTGTCAATCAGAAATGTAATTTTTCAGATAATTAATTGCAGAAAAATGGCACAGTTACGTTATCTGAGGTTAAATAAAGTTTGTGAATATAAATGCATTATTCATAAAAACCAAAGTCTCACAGATGACAAAAAAACAACTCACAAAAAACGGTGGCTAGCTAATTAGCAAGCAGAAATAGTTACATCTTTACTGGCCTGTGACAGCTTACGCCTAACGTGGGAGACTTTCTCTGAAAAATACTTTACATTTAAGCTCTAATGCTAATGAAGGAAAGGGTGTAAATGAGGCTGACAAGTAAAAGGGAAAATGTAAGAGAGCAGAAGCTTTCTGAATTATCCTAGAAGCTAAAGGAGACCTCAGACATGCTACTTTGAGTACCAGACTGTACTCAAGTGCTTTAACCCTTTGAAGCCCAGTGATGCAATTTGTGTTAAAAAAGCTCTCCCTTGCACCTCCGTCTAATAACTCTCTTATTTCTAATGTAAGATCATTTTCTTATTTCGAATTTATGTAGGGGAGACTTACAATTCTGAAATATGTCAAATATAACAGACAGCAGGAGTGGGGTTGTATTTGAAAATCACGCCTACATTTTGCTCAATTTTACCTGCTTGGTCACCATCGATAGCAGTAGCTGAAGACACACACCCAGTGCAGAGAATATGCTACATACTTCAGGAATATGTCTCTGAAGTGAATGCTATCAATAGAACTGCCACATGAAGACTACTTCATTCTAGTGAGGAAGATGATGCTTCAGCAGCTGGAAGGGCATTCTCTGGGGATGAGGGGTTTATTTCCACTGAGGATGACGTGCAATTCCAGGTTCACGATTTCCTCTCTCTATCTCTCTATCTCTGTCTCTCTCTCTATCTCTCTCTCTCTCTCACACACACACACACACACATTAACAGCAAAGTAGGAACAGGCTTAATTAATATCAAAAGGGCAATAAAACATATACATTTTTAACAGCATTGTGATTAGCAGGCCATCATGTACGTGTTAATGAGAAAGAAAAAAAGATCCTGTTAAATATGGTAATTTATTCGTGAAGTGGCCCAATGAGAATAGCCTGAATCCAGTGTTTGCCGAGGACCGGCAGAGACAGTTTGAGTCGGTCTCTCGGGCCCCACTCCCTAATGGGAAATGTAGTCTTACCCACTATTTGTTATCTTTTTATTAATCTATGTATATATGGAACATGGCCCCAGTGAATTTGTATGAATATCTCAGAGTGTTTGCGTTGGAATGCTAACGTGCTAACGCGGTTGCAGCTCGGCACGTGCTTTGGTTATTCATGGCCTGGATTCAATCGCCATTTGTCCTTAAATCTGAACGCAAATGTAAAAGGGGTCTCCCCCCAGTTCAAGCACAGTTCGGTGATTTCACGGAAACCGGAATTCCTCCTTCCGTGAAACTGTATTTGTGGAAAAAACTTAACTTTCACATGTCAGGACACAATATCGATTGAGTACAGGCAATGCCATATACATGTATACACACTGTATGTACATCTTATAAGTATGTTTAGCAACACAGTCCATAGAAAATCCTTTTGGTAAATTTTTACCTCTCAACTGTTTCAAATGGGGCAGGATGGATGGTGCAGTGGGTAGCACTGCCGCCTCACAGCAAGGAGGTCCTGGGTTCGAATCCCCGTCGGCCGGGGCCTCTCTGTGCGGAGTTTGCATATTCTCCCCGTGTTTGCGTGGGTTTCCTCCGGGTACTCCGGTTCCTCCCACAGTCCAAAGACATGCAGGTTAGGCTGATTGGAGAGTCTAAATTGCCCATAGGTATGAGTGTGTGTGCCCTGCGATGGACTGGCGACCTGTCCAGGGTGTATTCCTGCCTTTCGCCCAACGTATGCCGGGATAGGCTCCAGCCCCCCCTGCGACCCTGTTCAGGATAAGTGGGTTAGGATAACGAACGAATGAATGAATGAACCGTTTCAAATGTAACCGGCATCTACCGAGTTAAGTCGTGTGTGTTTGACCCGGGCCTTTTTTCCCCCGACGCCCACCTCCGCTCTCATCTTTCCGGCACCTTCTCCCTCTGCCGGCTCTTAATATTCCGCTCGGCGCAGCGGAGGAGCCGGGAGAGGCGGGAGGACGCAGGAGCGGGAAAGACATCGCTCAGGGAGGTCACACTCCACCGCGCAAAACACAACCCTCATACATCATCATAACCGCCGCCCAATGACAATTATAATTGAGACGGCAATAACCGGGAAAGAGTTCTTTAATTTAACATCCAATTATTACAAGTTATTACTCCTTAATAAATGTAATATAACAGACAATCAATGTTGCATGTGACACGGGGTGAAAGGGGGGAGGGTGCGTGCGTGTAGGAGTGTGTGTGGTGAGTGTGCGAGTGTGCGTGAGGTGTGTGTGTGTGTGTGTGCCTGTGTGTGGGAACATACATGTATGTGTGCATGTGATATTGTTTGCATGTTTGCGGATGAGTTAGTGTGTGTGCATCTGTATGTATACAGGTGTATATGTGTGCATGATTGCTTGTGTGGCAGTGCGTGCGTGTGTGTGTGTGTGGGTGTGTGAGAGAGTGTGTGTAATTTCCGAGTTCTCATCCATTTTCTTTCCCTTTGTCTGGAAAACGAGAACGAGAGAGAGAGGGAAAAAGTGAGAGACAGAGCAAGACAGAGAGAGAGAGACAGAACTATAAATAGCAGGTTGACATTACTGAATTTGCATATGCACAATAGCTGTAGGCTAACTAATGTGATGCACATTAACATGAGAGTAAGAAAGAGAGGAGAGAGAGGGAGAGAGATGGAGAGAGGGAGGGGGATGGGGAGAAAGGAGAGAGACGGAAGGAGGGAGGGGGAGAGATACGAAACCTTGACTTGCTGTAGGACTGTCTAATCACTAAGGGGCGGGGCCACCTGTCAGATCACCATGGCGATCCTGCTACGCTGTACTGATGCCCAGCTCAGGCCAGAGGCACACGCCTGCACACACACATATACATACACACACATGTGCACAAAGATGCACACACACATATTCACACGTGTGTGTACACAGATGCACACACACGTGCACACAAACACACACACAAACATACACATGCACAGAGACCTACACACACATATATTCACAGGCGCGTGTACACACATACGCCCGCTCAAGGGCACAGATCGGTGCATGCAGACACACACACACACACACAGACACACACGGGCACATACATATGCATGTGCCTGGAGCCCGCACAAGACCTGCCTCTTCGGAGACGAGCGAGAAACGTGCAGCCAGGCACCTGACCCAAAAATAAATAATAAAACAAACGTCTCGTGTGAGCAGAGACGCGTGCGTTAGCCCCCCCCCCCACTCAGCCCTCGAGCTGTCACTCATCCTCGCCATGGCTGACATCGAACGCCACGCTCACACAAACACTGCAACAACACAAACACTTACAAACAACACATGAAATTCTGATTTCTGAAAGCCAGACAGACATCTGCGGGAAAAACATAAAAACATGACATTACCCAGAGTACCTCTGTCTCAAATCAGCGAGGAGGGGGGAATACCCCCCCTTCTACCCCCCTCCCCATCTCACCATCTCAACACCGATCACTTCTTGAACAGGGAGGTGGACGTGGAACCGGTTTTATCCACAATTCCTCTGTTGGGAGAGGAATTCTCCCACAGGCACAAACCCAGTGAAGGACACATGATCTGGAAACTTCTCTTCAGGAAGATATGACTGGCAACAGTGCGGACTCTGTAAGTGCTACCAACAAGTAAAGCACACAATATATTGCAGCTTGCTGACATGGAACACTTTTAAAGGAAAGTATTTAGTTATACACTCAGTGAGCAATTTACTAGGTAGATCTGTACACCAGCATGTTAATGTAAATATTTAATCAGCCCATTATGTGGCAGCAACTAATTGCATAATATCATGTAGACGTGGTCAAGAGGTTCAGATGTTGTTCAGACCAAGAGTTGAATGGGGAAGAAATGTGATCTAAGTGACTTTGACCATGGTTGTTGGCCAGGCGGGGGGGTTTGAGTATCTCAGAAATGGCTGATCATGCACAAGTCTCTATAGTTTGCAGAGAATGGCGCTAAAACAAAAAAACATCTTGTGAGCAGCAGTCCCGAAGGAAAAAAACGTGTTGCTAATGAAAGAGGTCAGAGGAGAAGGGCCAGACTGACAGGAAGGTGACAGTAACAAAAATAACAACACATTACAACAGTAAGCAGAATGCAGAAGAGCATCTCACTGAGTGTATATTCAGTGAGAATTAACATCTTTACATTTTTTCCACTGTTGTGAGCAGTGTAAAAGCAAAATGTTTTGTTCACTTTCCTCCAGATGCCGGGGTATCCAGACTTGGATGAGGAGCCGCGGGTTTCCTCAAGCCAGCGCGTGTGTGCTGACCCAGGTCCGCAGGGACGGCGAGGCGCTTCAGACGGACGGGAGGGCATTATTCTCCCTCAGCCCTGCGTATCTCTCTTCTCACAATCCGCTCCCATCTCTGCTGCGCTCAAACGCTTCCATTTACATCGGCCGTTATCTCCGGGTTCGGCTAACGACCACATTATTAAGACAAGGGCACCAGGGCCGTCGCACCTAGATCAAGCGGCCCGTTGTTCTGGCAAGACATAAGACCCGAACCCAACCCGCAGTGTGTCACCCTGTTCCCTAACACTAGATCAATGAGCAGCCGAGGCGCATTAACATCCCGCTACAACTTTACCGATCGATTCCTTACTGCGACAACAATAAAGTAGCCTGACCTACTGTCGGCGAAATCGGCGAGCGGTTAGATTAAGCCGTAAAACAGCGTGCGATTCAAAGCTCCACTGCCCATCCGGCTGATAAAAATCTACATGCATGTTGTCGCCAGCTCACAGTCAAACTATTCAAGCGCAGCTCTGGAGACCGAACTTGGTGTTTGCACAGATTAATTCTGGTTGTATTGTATTGTAACGTAATAATCGCTGCATGGTTAAAATGTGTCAGAATCTAAGAGACGTAAATCAAGGCAGGTGCTTCAGAAACGGGCTGAAACGCAGGGAGGAGGAACAGAGGATGGAACTGAAATCCCAAAGGACATGTTTTCACTGGAGATCTTTTTGACTGAAAGGTTTGTACGTGAGCATGTTATATTTACAGTACCATGCCTCCGTTGAATATGTCTACAGAGATTTTATTGGTATATGTTGTCTTTACTGTGTCCAGAATGCAAATCTCTTCTTAAATATTTTTGCTTTTAAATGAAAGGTAGTGTAGAGCACTATTTTCTTTATGTAATTTTATGAAATTGAAGTGTCACTCAAGACGTACAGTGCTAGTTTCATATATATGCAGTCTAGGAAGCTGCTCATGAATATAATTATTTGCCCTTTACAGTATTTAATGGTTTGGCGATATTTATCAGTTTGTATGGTTTGTTGTACATCGCTCTGGATCAGAGCGTCTGCCAAATGCCAATAATGTAATGTCATGTAATGTTTGTACCAGAATTTCCCCATTCTGACGTTTGGTCTGAAAAACAGCTGAACCTCTTGACTACGTCTACATGCTTTTATGCCTTTAGTTGCTGCCACATGATTGGCTGATTTAAATGCAATTAATTAACAAGCTGGTGAACCGGACAATAATAAAAAAGTGGTCACTGAGTGTACATCATTGATTTATACTGGATATCTACTGATCTGCTCTACGAATTGTGCATATTGTATCACATTGAAACAGATATTAAAAAGCTTTTGTGTTTCTTATGAATTTTTAGTTTTGTTTTCACATGTATTTTACAAAGCCTCAGGCTTGATTGCTAGTTGCGACTACGAGGAAGACGGAAGCGGAATGGACAATTCGTGTAAAACAGACAAGCAAATCGCTCCGGTTGTAGGACACCAAAGCTCTCAATAAAATACAGGATACAAAACGCTGTTATGTTCCTTTGATCTGCGTAATTACCACCTCCTCACTACGGGGCGTTTGCTGTGAGACTACTCGGCAGCGTCTGAGTGTGTTAGGAGTCGAGGAGAAACGTGCCAATATTCAGTACATCAATGGCAAGCCAGGGGCTACACACAGCTTCCCCGTCACACACACAAGGCACCGGAGGGAACGACTGAACCGGCAAACCTCACATCACACTCATCTGTTTATTTACGGGATATTTACCGCAGCGCGTTGCTTAAGGGTACGACGGCTGTGCCCCATCCCATTGGAAAATCAAACCTGCAATCTCCTGAGGTACAAGCCCCGTTCTCTAACCGCTATTCTACACCGCTGCCCTAGAGCACAAACCCCCCAGTGAGAGAAGAGAACGGCTGTTTGCTTTAAAATCTCAGCCGTAGTCGCTTGGTCATGGAATCGGTGAAATACACACAGAATTGTAAAACGTGTTCTTTAAGAGCCTTTAAATGAGTCACTAAAAGCCTTTATTATGTTATTGCCTCTTAACAACCTCTTTTTCACCTCTTATAAAGACATGATTCACTCTTAACATCCTCTATTCCACCTGTTATAAACACATTATTCACACTTAGCAGTCTCTTTTCTACCTGTTATAAACACTTTATTCAACCTCAACACCCTCTTTCCCACTCATTATAAACACGTTACTCACTCGGTCATTGACATTATGCGCCCCCCTCAGCAAGCAGGCATTACCGTTCATTAATCCCGTTTGCTTATTTTCTTTAAATAAAATGTCACGGGAATCCCCCACCATTCCGTCTTTTTTTCCGCATCTAAATCAGCTGAGCGACACTTAAACCCGAGCCAGTAAGCGCTTACGTGCGTAAACACTCTTTCGGGGGTTCGTCGTTCAAGTTCAGGCCCTCTGCATCCTGGCACGGAAATCCAACAAACACACTCGACGCGTCTTTAACTCCCATTTAAGCCCGGTGCCAAGAGAAGAGAAAAATATATTTACTAATTAAGCAAATCTGCATATCCATATTAGCTTCAATTAGCGGAGTGTATTAAACGATACACGTGGCTGCCATCCCTTTCTTTTCCGAGGGCTCGGGGTCCAGAATTCGGTGGAAATAATTAAAGTAGGATTTGCGGATTCTAAATCCTCATTTAAATACATATGCTAATACCGTGGCATTAATTTGCAAATTAGGGAGATGAGTTCTCTTTTGGGTTTTGGTACATTGTTTCCGAGCCAGCCGAAAAAGGGGGGAGGGAGGAGGGGGGCGAAAGCTCACTCAGTGCGAGGCCGCTCCTCCCAAACCCGGCTGATGCAGCCCAGGTACCGGGGAACAGGGGCCAGCCTGTAGCCTAGCGGCTAGGGTGCATGACTGGGACCTGGTCCGAGCTCCAGTGTAGCCACAATAAGATCTACGCAGCTGTTTGGCCCTTGAGCAAGGCCCCTGAGCCCAGATTGCTCCGGGGAGGATTGGCCCCTGCTTAGTCTAATCAACAGTAAGTCGCTTTGGATAAAAGCGTCAGCTAAATGACTGTAATGTAATGTACAGTATTGTCTCCTTCACTGTTTCCTGGTGTTTTCCTGATCTATAAATGAAGAACATTGCAATGCTGTGACGATGGGGAAAGGGAAGGATTCAGCATAAAGTCCCAGACTGGGGAGCATGGGGTGAATCTTGGGCCCCCAAACCAGCCCACAACATGCCTTTCCGTTCCACTTGGTCATTAAAATGACCTTTTCCACTGACCGTGCTCCTGCCAAAACGAGCAAAGCGTGTCAATAACGGTGAATGCGCTGGCCTTAGTCATCGGACATGACCCTTCGCCACGAACGCGCAGTCTCTCTGGATAAAGACATGGCCATTTTCACAAATGTCAAGCAGAAGGTGATTTCTTTAAGGGCTCTCTGCAGTGTTCAGTAATCCCGTAAATGTCTCTCTCAGCCCACAGCCATAACATCTCTCTACTCTGGCAAAGTCTCAAGTAAAACATTTCCTCCCATCATTTCCCTGCCTCCTCCCTCGCTTCTCTCCCTCTCTCTCCTCTCCTCTATCGCTTCTTCATTCACACCCTTCCTCTCTCCATCTCTCCCTCCTTCCTCTGTGTCAGTCCGTCTGTCTCCTGCAGATTCTGGTTCCCCGGAGTTCCTTTTCCATTCTTCCTCCCGTCAAAACATTTGCATCTTTAGTCCAAACAGCACACACCCCTGCCCCCTCCATTTCATCTCTCTATCTCTCATCACCCTATCCTCCCCTCAGCATTATCTCTCCATCTCTCTCTCAGCATCTCCCTCTATCTCTCTCCCTCTCTTTCCATCTCTCTATCTCTCTCCATATCTCTTTCTTTCCATCTCTCTATCTCCCTCCAACTCTCTCCAGCTCTCTATCTCTCCATATCTCTCTATCGCTCTCCATCTTTCTCCATGTCTCTCTCCATGTCTCTCCATCTCTCCCCCTCTCCCTCCTCTCGCGACTGGACTCCAGAAACAGGCTCTCCATTCCCACACGGCCGGTGTTGTAACGCCACTCAGCAGGTGACCAAGCGGGAGGTCATTCCATTATCCCACCCACAGATAACTGACTGTCAGCCCAGATAACTGACTGTTAGTGCAGATAACTGAACATTAGCCCAGATAACTGACTGTTAGTCCAGATAACTGAACATTAGCCCAGATAACTGACTGTTAGGCCTGACTGCCTTTTCAACAGCCAGATAACTGACTGTCAGCCCAGAATGTTTGGCCTGACTGCCCTTTCAGGAGGCAAATGACTGGCTGGTTAGTCCTGCCTGCCTGTTAGACTCTTACCAACGTTTCTGCTGCATGTTTCACACATCGCCACCATGTAAAGTGGATTCTCTTCTTTTTTATTTTCTCTCCAAAAGCACTGATGCACACCCTATCTTGCATCTTCGACACATAAACATTTAACCCTAAGTTAATATTAATTTCTTCCAAAAATGTTGGATTGTAATGCTCCAAAAACAGTTTATTATAAAAAAGTTAATATTTGACCAGTTCTGGAGACTTGATGCTGGCAAAGTCTATGTGAGCTTGCGCCTTCCATGTGTTTGTTCTGCCACAGTGGAGATTTCCTCAAACAGACCGATGGAAGCCTGCTGCCAATATGGCCACTTCTCTCTTATTTATTCAATTAGGTGTACAAACACAATCCACAATTTTAAAATATGAAATAGTATTTTTCTCTCAAACCCTCTTGTATAAGAAAGGAAAGTCTCGCTCCTCACCGAGCTAAAATAAAAGGATGAGGAACATCACAGGCTGGTCGTAACGGCTAAAGATGCAGCCCCGCTAACAAACGTCTCTGATTATGGGGCCAGTTTTAGGAGATGGAATGGGAGAGGACTGTTCGATCACCACACCAGTGTCATTTCTCCATACATATATCAGGGACAAGCATTATCATTTATACAAAAAAAAAGTTCTGCGGCAGATCGGATATTGATAATGCTATAAATATTAAATTCACCTGCTCATTTGGAGACCCTCTGGCTGGTGCAGAGCAGGACCAATAGGCACTTTCTATAAGTGCTATTGACCTTTCTTCGTTGACATACCGATATCTCATAACTAATGCCTCCACTTTCTTTTTTAAAAAGCAGTTCATTTTTACGCGCTTTAACACATACGCGCACATTTAGAAATATGGTCATTGGAGAAGTCCATCTTCCCCAAGTTTTTGGACGATTCGTTTGATTTGCGAGCGCTCTTCCCATCCCCTCGGAATCCGCCCGGCGACCGGCGAAACGGAGCCGCGGCAAACCCCTGACCTCAGCCAATCCCGGCGTCCCCACGGGCCGGTAATAAAGATGGCTGCTCCTCTCCACGCCGTTCGCCCCGCTCCCGGGGCGAGAGGGAGGGATAAAAAGCGTTAATGACATCTGGGTGCGCTGCCTCATCGTTTCCCAGGCGCTGTCTTCTTTATTTCGGGTTAAGAGCTTCCCGGGGAGGGGCCGGCGCTCGCCCGGTGAAACCATTTGGATAATCTATCGGCGGAGAAGACGTCCTCTGTCAGGCTTTAATGTCCGCGCTCTCCATCGCGGTGACTAACTTAATGCGGTCCTCGACCTCTCCTAAAAAGCAGCTCCCGCAGGAGCGGGAGCAGCGGGAAACAGGAGATGGGCTCAGATATTTCACACTCTGCAAACGCCTTCCTTTAGAGGAGCCTTTGGAGGAACGTCAGCGGCACAGGACGACTGGGTGAGAAGGGACAGGGCTGGATGAACGGGCACCGGAGAGGATCTCTGACTGACCCCTCCATGACCTGAAGCATTGAACCGCCCCCCACTAAATAATTACAAATACATTTACATGTAAGCCATTTAGCAGACAAGTGAAAAGCATCAAGTACATAAACAGCGAAACGCACATGTAGTCATGCATAAACAATAGTCATCGTGAGTGCAGATTATTTTTCTTTTTTATGCAGCCTGCAGCTGTTCGTGGATTATTTCGGGAGGTCCAAGACCAGCTAGTGTTTCCAGAGCACCACTGAGGAACCGATATACACATCCGGAACGCAAACTGATTACCTTCCTACCAAGCCCTAAGAGGAAAAATGTGAAGCCATGAAAATACTGAAAGCTGAATTAACACTAAAATGTGGAAGCACTAGCGGAGTCTGAGGGGGCCGGTCTTCAGTCTGTGTCACAAGATGGCCGCCAATCCTGCCGTTGTTTCCTTCCCCTATTCCTTTGTTTTCTCTGCTAGCCGTTCAGTTTTCTTACTTTAGTGTAAGAAAGGCTCTGTGAGAGGACAGACTTCCAGAGTGCTGGTGAAACAGAGAATAAATAAGAGCGGTAATGACTGAAACAGGGCGTGGGCAGCAGGTTGAGCCGCGTGTGGGGGGGGGGGGGGGGGCGGGTGTGCTAATAAAAGCAGAGCGCGCAGGGTCCCCGGTCCGGCCCTCTCCTCCTCTCCTGCGCTCTGATTGAAAACGGAACAGCTGTGATGATTTAATTTACATGTTAATAACCAACAGGGCTCCAGAAAGCCTCCAATAAAGGGCCTTTTTATTATTAGCGCTCCTATCTGCTCGCACGCAGCCGCCGCGGCGGGGGGAAGAACGGAAAAAAACCCGCCGGTAATTAATTGTTTTAAGCGATTCTATTAAAAGGAAAAGTGATGTGGAAGAGATGCGTGTGGAATGCGGATGAGTGCGGACGGCGGACACAGGGTTCTACGGATCGCCACTCCGTCTTTGTTTTTGGTTTTTTTAATTATTATTTTTTTTTTCCCCTGCCGGTGATTGAGCCTGTTTTGTTTTTTTTTTCTCGCTTTCCCACATTCTGCATTTGACACATTTTCTAATAATTCCAGCGCAAAACCATGACAACCGAGATTGACAATAATCGGCCAGGAAACAGTTCATAATGTAATTAATCAACTGGCAAATTTGATAACGTTTTTTAATTTATTTTTTTACCGGCAGCCATTTTGAACCCACAACACGGCAGCGCTGAAACCCGCTGAAATAATAACAGGTCAGAGGACGGTTAATGGAAACCATCAGACTATTATCAATATGGAGAACACATATCGCTAAGCAACGGTAATGGTGAATCCTCATAATGTCAACCAATCAATAAATTTGGACACAGAGCAGTTACCACGGTGACAAAACGATTCTTTGGGGGTCTGTAAAGCTTTGTATGAAATTAATTGACTGTTATCTAGAGCTATAATTGCATTTATAAATGGCATATCTAGACATTTTTTATTTGCCCATGGAATGAGAAAGCGTGACAAAGTACGTGAGATTTATATTAAATCATATATTTTTATAGTGTTTTTAGCTGGGAAAATCATATATCTAAAGGGACCTTATTAAACCTGATCACTGCACACTGCTGAGTAAAGCTGCATGAAGGGGCTTCAATGCAGAACATTACTTGTGCAAAATGTAATATTGAATTCTGAAATATACAAAGTACTTAGCTTTAATGTACGTTGTTATAACAGTAATATCTTATCCACAGGGTAGCTTACTGTATATGGCTTGTACATTTAAGCGTACATACAAGCTTATAAATACATATAAACAACTAGGGAAGCACGTAAACAACGGCTCTGTCAATGCCGACTCTACCCGACTTTCCCTTTAAACATCAACGCCTCAGTATGAGACACTCAACCGGCCTGTTTAAGAATGCGGCCAGCGTATCCAACCACCCCTCAGCGTTTTGGGAAGAGAAGGCTAGTGTCACTAACGCAGAATTAGCGAGTTCCTCACAGAGACAAGTAGAGCATCGGCTCATGTACAAACCTACGGGAGGAGACGGCAGTGGCAAGACTCTGGCAGTGGAACAGTGTGGAAATTATAGGAAAAATGGAGAACACAACAGCCGTCAAAAGCCAAAAGTATGTTGTTATCGTGTTATAAGGGTAAAGGGTAAAGACAGATAATATATCTGCAAAATGACAAACTGTGCACAATGAAGGCACAATAAAAATCTGCACGACACTGTGTCTTGCGTCTAGCCTGCACCTGACTGCTAGTGGGAGACAGAGAAACAGAAACCAGTGGCCTCAATGTTCTTAGTGCTCCCACCCGGTCCCAGTGAAGCAGAAGCCACAGAAACGAGTGCTTCTTCCTATAATCACGTTTAAGCTATTATCCATATAAAGTGACAGACGTAAAGATGGTCTGATATACTCCACGCCGTCAAATAAGTTATGGGCTGCAATAAATTGTGAAATGCCTTCAGATGCTCTGTCAGGTTTCATAGGACCAATTTGATAATTTACCGTACCCTTTCCTGTACAGAACGCACCTGTCAGACCGGAGATATGACAATAATATTTCTTCAGGCAAGCTATGGTCTGTCATAGTACCCCAGAATGGATTTAAGTTTGGGGAGAAATGCCCAGTTGTAGTGTTTTTAGTATGAGAAAAGCTCTTTATGTCTTTCCCCTCTCTCCCTCTCTCTCTCCCTCCCTCTCCTTCCCTCTCCCTCTCTCTCTCTCAAGCCTCCCTGCAGAACAGTGGCTGCCTCCCAACCTCCCAACAGAACCTGCAACAGTGGCTGCCCCTCCCCGGTGGCAAGTGTGACCCTGAGTAACGTTTACAGAGGCGAGTGTGACCCTGAGTAACCTTTACAGCTGCAAGTGTGACCCTGAGTAACCTTCACAGAGGTGAGTGTGACCCTGAGTAACCTTTACAGAGGCGAGTGTGACCCTGAGTAACCTTCACAGAGGTGAGTGTGACCCTGAGTGACCTTTACAGCATGACCCTGAGTAACCTTTACAGGGGCGAGTGTGACCCTGAGTAACCTTTACAGCTGCAAGTGTGACCCTGAGTAACCTTTACAGAGGTGAGTGTGACCCTGAGTAACCTTTACAGCTGCAAGTGTGACCCTGAGTAACCTTCACAGAGGTGAGTGTGACCCTGAGTGACCTTTACGGCATGACCCTGAGTAACCTTTACAGGGGCGAGTGTGACCCTGAGTAACCTTTACAGCTGCAAGTGTGACCCTGAGTAACCTTTACAGAGGCGAGTGTGACCCTGAGTAACCTTTACAGCTGCAAGTGTGACCCTGAGTAACCTTTACAGAGGCGAGTGTGACCCTGAGTAACCTTTACAGCTGCAAGTGTGACCCTGAGTAACCTTCACAGAGGTGAGTGTGACCCTGAGTGACCTTTACGGCATGACCCTGAGTAACCTTTACAGGGGCGAGTGTGACCCTGAGTAACCTTTACAGCTGCAAGTGTGACCCTGAGTAACCTTTACAGAGGCGAGTGTGACCCTGAGTAACCTTTACAGCTGCAAGTGTGACCCTGAGTAACCTTTACAGAGGCGAGTGTGACCCTGAGTAACCTTTACAGCTGCAAGTGTGACCCTGAGTAACCTTCACAGAGGTGAGTGTGACCATGAGTGACCTTTACAGCATGACCCTGAGTAACCTTTACAGAGGCGAGTGTGACCCTGAGTAACCTTTACAGGGGCGAGTGTGACCCTGAGTAACCTTTACAGAGGCGAATGTGACCCTGAGTAACCTTTACAGAGGCGAGTACACTCACTCAAACAGAAATACAGACACACACAAACACACACTCACCCATGCAAGCTCACACACACACACACACACACACACACACACACACACACACACACACTCCAGCGCTGGAGAACAGGTGTCTGAGAGGTTGACTAATGCAGCATAAATGGAAACACATAATCTGCCAGTGTATTCCAGCAGTGTGCCAAATCAATCAAGGCTCTGATTCTTTCTCCTGGTTAATCAAGAAACACTGATTTTCCCACAGCAGGCTCTGAGCGTTTGGCTTTATTGCTGAACATTCTATCCTGCTATCTGCTGTAAAAATCTCCAGATGTGTGTGTGTGTGATTGCGCATGAGTGGAGGTGAAATAGTTTGTGTGTGTCTGTGTGTGAGACTGTGCGAATGCGAGGGAGAGGGAGTCAGCGGATGTGTTTGTGTCTGCGTTAGTGTTTCTGCATGGTAGTGAGTGTATGCGTGCTAGTGACATGACATAGCTTCTGTCTTTGGTGCCAAATTAATTTCTGATTAACCAGGAAAAAGGTGATATCCAGATCACCATAACCACCCTCCCGTAAAGGCTAACTGGGGAGCTATCATTTTCACGGTCAACGCTGTCGCTGGCTCCTTATTTATTAATCTTCAGTTCCTCGCTCCTGCGACGGTCGCCCTCACCCCTCCCCGTGTGCGACGGCCGTCCGGCGGAGAAGATGGCCGCCGCTCCCACAGAGAGCCGGGGCAGCGTCTCCCCGCGGGGCTCGTCTCAGTGCGGAGCCCGTCGACACGCAGACGCCACGGCGAGGTGTTTACCCTTCCGCCCAGACGCCCGGCTGTGGCATCAGAGAGACAGCCACACAACGCACGCAAATTCATGCTAATGAGATATTGTCTGCAAGCTGAATAATAATAACGATGGCAATAAAAAAATAAAAAAAGTTTCTCTCTGTGAGGCCCTTCCACTGCTGGGGAGGGAGGAGGAGAGGAGGGGCGAAGGGGAGAGAGAGGGAGGGAGAGAGAAAGAGAGGAAGAAAGACTGAGAGAGACTTAAAAACACTATTATCAGGACGTTTTCCAGAGATTTTCCAGATGATAGAAAAAAAATAAAAAAATTAAACAAACCCAAACAAGAGGGAGGAAGACAGAGAATCAGAGAGAGAATCAGAGAATGAGAGAGAGAAGGAGAGAGGAAGAGAGACTGAGAGAGAGAGGAAGAGAGAGAAGAAAGACGGAGAGAGCGAGCGAGCGATTTTGCATTCGGGCGCAGATTCGGCCACGGCGTGATGCTGTGAAAGCAGTCTGAGGGAGGTCAGGAGGTCGCTGTTTATCTCAACAACTCCGCCAACTGCGCCAACACCAACGCCTATTGATGGGGAGGGGACAGGGGCATTGTGGGAAGGGTGGGGCGAGGCCCCTGCTGCACAGGCTGCCAATCAAACTGGGGAGGAATGTGTGCGGTCACTGGGGTCAGCAGGGTCGCTGGGGGAGGCGTGTGGGGGGGGGGCTCCTGGTGAGGGGGGGGCTGCCTCAGCATCCCAAACTATTTCAATGGGGGGGGGGGGGCAGCACTGGCTCTACAAAGCCCGCCACTGTTTAGCCATCTCACCCCCGTAACACGGGACTGCACCTGACACACACCACCTACACCACTGATAAGATGTGCGGTTACATTTCAGCGGTCAATAGATGCTCTTATCCAGAGCGACCTACCCAGATTACAGCATATTTACATACAATCCGTTCATATGGATGTGAACAGTTACAATCCCAGTTCTAATATTCAGCTAATGCCACCCTACAGTGTAACTGCCAGCCAGGCTTCAGCAATACGTTTGTACAAGAGAGCAATTGTTATACTCTCTGCCTGTTCTGTTTTGGCGTTTTCCGTTCTGTGTCTTATGTCCGCGTTTTTTGTGTCCGCTCCTGCTTTCCGTAGTCTGTTCATTCATTCATTCAGTTCACCTGTGCCTCGATTGCCTGTTCCTCACACTCACACCTGTTTGTCATGTCAGTCCAATCACCTGCGTATTCATACCCGTGTGTTTGCCTCAGTTCTTTGCCAGATTGTTACGTGCTTGTCTCTAACTCCCCAGCGGTTTATGGATCGTCTGTTCAGTGTATTGACCCTTTTTGTGTACCCTGAGTTTCTTGGATTCTGTCTCTATTTTGATCTGCTGGTGTCGAATTTGGACTGAACTATTGGACGTTTTCTGGATTTCCCTTTGTACCTTTGCCCGGCCGTTTTTTATTTATTTTCTGTACTGCATTTGTCTGCTGCTTGTTTCACCGCCCCTAAAGTTAATAAAGACTTAAATTCGACGCATTCTCTGGTTGCGATTGGTTCTTCAGCCCTGCGGTCTGGCAGCAATAGCATTTTCTGTTCATATTACAGTAAAATATTAAAATCAGAAGGTTATATTTCATTTACAGTTAAACCGTGCAATTTAAACAAACAGTAAAATGGTTAAACATTCAATTAATTTTCAGTTTGTTCTGCAGGTAAATAGTACTATGACAATATTTTGTTTTTCATTCATTCATTCATTCATTCATTATCCTAACCCGCTTATCCTGAACAGGGTCGCAGGGGGGCTGGAGCCTATCCCAGCATACATTGGGCGAAAGGCAGGAATACACCCTGGAGAGGTCACCAGTCCATCGCTGGGCACACACACCATTCACTCACACACTCATACCTACGGGCAATTTAGAGTGTGTGCACATTTGTGAGCGTGTTAGTGTGTGTGTGTGCGTGTGTGCGTGTATGCGTGTGTGTGCGTGTGTGTGCACGTTTGTGAGTGTGTTAGTGTGTGTGTGTGTGCATGCACATGTGAGCACATTTGTGTGTGTGTGTGTGTGTGTGTGTGCCTGTATGTGTGTGTGCGTGCACATGTGAGCACATTTGTCTGTGTGTGTGTGTGCACGTGTATGTGTGGGTGTGTGCGTGCACATGTGAGCACGTTTGTGTGTGAGTGTGTGTGTGTGTGTGTGTGCACACCTGGCAGCTAACATATCCTCACCCCAGGTCAGTACTGGTGTGGGGGGGGGGGGGCAGACGTATGACACACAAAGGGCAGCAGCTCCTCTGTGGAACGGGGGCCGTGTTGAGATTGGTTTTCATTTCAAAGGGCCGCTGACAATTTTTACCCCCCCCCCCCTCCCCCCCAATTTTTCTCCCTTTCAGAGCGAGTCAGAGGAACGGGGGCGGAGGGGTTTGTGGCCTGAGTCGTGTCGGAGCAGAACCAGCCCAGGTATTAGTTAAGGATGAAGGTAATGGGATTTGTGACGCGGGGGCTCAGGGTGCTGCGGGGTGCTGTTGATACCAGATAAAGTGGGGAATAGACGTGTTTAAGAGCTGATGCCTATCGCCGGGAGAGGCCTGGGTTTCGGCCCGGCTGTGTGTAAGCCGGGGGGAGATAAACGCCGTGCGAAGAGGAGCGGCCATTTTCTCAGACACGCCGACGGAGAGAGAGCCTGATACAGCGCCGGGCCGCCACGCGGGCTGGGTGTGGTAAAGATCCGGTAACGACCGCGTCACGTTGCGGTAACGACGAGGCGTGTGTTCGAGACGGCAGACATTAGCTAAGGTTAGATAATGTTTGACAACATATTCAAACTCTTTTTCTGTTCTGTTCCAGCTAACAGCTGGAAAAGGTAGTGCACGTCAAAAATGGCTGCTGAGAGGGATGATGACAAAAGTTGACAGTCATTTGGCTGTTATAATGTGCTATAATCAATATAATATTTGTTGTTATCCCAGGTAAGCAGGTTGGCAGGAACCTGGTCACGGTTTGGTAAGGCCAGTTTATAGTCCAGCGAAAGAGTGTTGCTTGACTGAAATTTCAGAGTGTTCATAAACCCTCCATTGTCGCTCGATGAAGACTGGACTGTGGTTGTTGTCGTTAGCTAAAAGTATAAATGCACTCGGCCAGAGTATACACCAAATGTTGCTGTGACCAGTGACATACACTCACTGAACACGGAACACTTTTACACCAACTTATTCATGCAATTATCTAATCAGCCAATCACGTGGCAGCAGTGGAATGCAAAAGCTTTAGCTAAGGAGCATCAGTTAATGTTCACATCAACTATCAGAATGGGGAAATATGCTCTCAGTGACTTTGACCGTGGAATTACGATTGGTGCCAGGTTGGGTGGATTGAGTATCTCAGAAACTGCTGATATCCTGGGATCAAAACAGTTTCTAGAATTGGCAGCGAATGGTGCAAAAAACAAATAACATCCAGTGAGCAGCAGTTCTGCAGGCGTTGTTAATGAGAGAGGTCAGAGGAGAATGGCCAGACTGGTCAAAGCTGACAGGAAGGTAACAGTAACGCAAATAACCACGCATTACAACAGTGGTATGCTGAAGTGGACAGGCTGCAGCAGCATTAGACTTAATAATAGTGTAATAAATACCTAATAAAGTGCTTACTGCCTGTACATTGCACATCATCGATCACAGCGACTCTCTGTCGCGGTTTGGTAACGGTCTGATAACAGTTTGGCAATAAACAGGTAACGGTTAGCAGACTTGGTAACTGTTTGGTAAAGGTTGACATGTTGCAAGCATCACATTCTGGTGCTTACCACGTAGGAAGTAAGTCTATAATCAAATGAAATAAGACTGAAAATAAGGACATGTTATTTTTCAAGTTATTAAAAAGCGAAAGCTATATCAGTGGACAGCGTTGAGCAGACCACTCCTATTTCTTCTCCGTGCGCCTCTCTCCTCCCCAAGGACCGGGAGGAACATCAGACACATAAAAATATCTCAAACGCCCCGTTCCACTCTAACGCCGCTTATAAATTAGACATAAAAGAAAAAGAATATGCAGTATATGTAACCAAGTTGATATTTTAATTGCCTCCTTCTTTAATTTATATCGCAACATCTGTCATTGATGTCTGTGTGGAGAACATTTTTTTCCCTGGTTTTTAAATCGGGGGTGGGGGTGGCTTGGGGGGGTTGAATACACACTGCAGTGAGAGCATCAGGGGCCCCCTTTCTATCAGGCTTGGATCAAATACATCATCATTTGGATTCAAATACTTCCACAAATACTACTAATTGGGTGCTCGATTAATCTTGCCTGGTCCTTCTGAGCCATCCAAGAGGGCCAGGAGGCAGTGTTTGCACTTTTTGAGAGTATTATATACACTCTCAGAAATAAAGTGACAGAGGAGGTACATTTTTGTTCTTCAAGGGTGTTTTGGAGTCAAATTTCAGATTTCTGTGCTCACTTGATCTTGCCTGGTGCAGTTGAGCCAACCAGGAGGACCAGAAGGTGGTGATTGCACTTTCTGAGAGTATTAAAAAAGTGTAATAAATTCAGAATAAAGTGCTTTGTGACTGTACGGGAGAAGAGTTAAAGGTGAATGCTGAAAGGCCTGAGCTTATCTGATGTAATGGAGCTCCATTCTTAGACATATTTTACACTTGTAAAGTGTTCTGCTGCTGTAGCCTATAATCACTGGATGTTTTTTGTATTTTGCACAATTCTCTGCAAACTCTTGAGACTGTTCTGTGTGAAAAGCAGTTTCTGAAATACTTCAACCACCTGGCACCAACAATCATTCCATGGTCAAAGTCACTTAGATAACATTTTTTCCCCCATTCTGATGGTTGATGTGAACATTAACTGAAGCTCCTGACCCGTATCTGCATGATTGTATGCATTGCACTGCTGCCAAATGATTGGCTGATTAGATAATTGCATGAATAAGTAAATGGTAAATTTATATAGTGCCTTTATCCAAAGCGCTGTACAATTGATGCTTCTCATTCACCTATTCATACACACACTCACACACACACACACCAACTGTTCCTAAAGTGTACGTAACTGCAAGTGTAACTTTTATCTTTTTTTGGGTGAGTTTGCCACAATGGTCTAGCTTTTATTGAATGGAAAAAAAACAACCCTCAGAATGAATTTACTTACCGCACTGCTCATATCATTAAAACCAGACACGCCACACGAACATGAGATAAAATAAAGGAAAGACCAGGGTGTGAGATATGGAGAGGCAGTTTTCTCTTTTATTCCTGGCGACTGCAGCCCTTCCCTGAGGTTGGTTTCTCTCCTCAGAGAGGGCTATCACGAGGGTGCATATTTGACAGAAATATATCGCACATTACAGCTCGCCCGTCCGTCCCGCACAAACACCCACTGCAGGCTCGCGAAGGCCCAACTGACTGCGTTTCAAAATATACATGCATGCAACATGTTCTCATTAACGTGGTATAAATATGCACATTTTCACCGTGTGGAGTGGGGGGGGGGGGGGAGGTAGATAAATAAAAATTAAACAGAGGTTTGTATCCTTGTGCTGACCCAGCATGGTGCCGTAAGCAGGAGGGTAATTACTCAGACTGTGAGGGGGGGGGCAGGGGGGGCTCAGTCTGTGCTAAAGCTGGACCGCGGCCCACAGTACACACGCTGTCCCGAACAGCGCATTTTTGGGCCGTGCTGTAATCTCACACGGCCGGCCCCTCTGTACTCCACGGAGAAACTTCACCTCACTGCTCCCCTCCCGGCTTCCAAAATCCTCCTGTGCCCATACCCCCCCCCCCCCCCCCCGCTCCTCCCCCCCAACCTCCCCCCAATAGAGCACCTCCCAACCTCCCCTCCCTCAGCTCACACATGGCACGCATTAGGCAACCCTTAACGTGTAACGTTACACCACCAATGGCAACCTTGCATGAAATTCTGATCACTTAAGCCCGTCTTAAAGAGGTAGCAGGCACTTTCTGGCCCGAAGCCGCACTCTCGCTGCTCAAAACATTAATGCCATCATTACTGGAGCTTTCGGTTCTGCTACAGATGGGGGCCACGGCCGTTTATGCAGTGAGAAGCTGTGAAAGGGCCGTTTGAACGAATGACCGCAGAAAAAGGAAAAGTGTTTAAGGCGAGTGTCTGCGTTTCAGGCCATTTTCAGGTTCTGCTGTTTCGTTGTAAAGAGGCCGGCAGGGCGGTGCTACTCTAGAGCGTATAGCACATAAGGAACAGCACTGACACCACGTATGGAAACATTGTGTGGAAGAAGAAGTATAGTACTCTTAAAAGCTCGCTTTTAAAACCGTTGTCTGAGAAGGCCCATCGCTGCCTGGCCCCCAGCACGATAAAACCAAATACAGAAGTGAGGATGATGCACGTGGGCTGTGCTTCTGAGACGGGGGGTGGGCACATCCTACAGCTAATAAGTTAATGTCCTAATGTTTAGTCTGCAGCTTAGACTGGATATGATCTGCTTTTTACAGCACTGCGTGAAATCAGCAGGTGCTAAACGAAAGAGAGAGAGAGAGACAGAGAGAGACTGACAGAGGCAGTGTTTAGCGTGGTGTTTAGCGCAGTTTTTTGCACAGTGCTTAGCATGGTGTTTAGCATGGTGTTTAACGCAGTTTTTAGCGCAGTGCTTAGCATGGTGTTTAGTGCAGTGTTTAGCGTGGTGTTTAGCACAGTGTTTAGAGTGGTGTTTAGCACAGTGTTTAGAGTGGTGTTTAGCACAGTGTTTAGCGTGGTGTTTAGCACAGTGTTTAGAGTGGTGTTTAGCACAGTGTTTAGCGTGGTGTTTAGCACGGTGCTTAGCATGGTGTTTAGTGCAGTGTTTAGCATGGTGTTTAGTGCGGTGCTTAGCATGGTGTTTAGCACGGCGTTTAGCGCGGTGCTTAGCATGGTGTTTAGTGTGGTGTTTAGCCTAGTGTTTAGTGCAGTGTTTAGCTCAGTACTTAGCACAGTGCTTAGTGCAGTGTTGGCGATATCCTGTCCACATGCTCTCTGCCAGCCCCACACCGCGGCTCGTTAGCGGGATTCGCTCTGCCGCGGCGCCCGGCCTCGTAAAATTAACACCTACCGCCCAGCGAGACCGGCGCTGGGAGCTTAACCAGCCTATCAGGGCCCGTCGCTAGCACTCCAACGGCCAATGTCGTCGCACGTTAGGTCCAGCTCCGTGCTGTGACATAAACAGAAAAGTGAGACTTTAAAAACATGAGAGAGGCGGAGAGAGGGAGAGGGTAAGAGAGAGCAAGGGAGGGAGAGAGAGGGGGAGGAAGAGTGAGAGCGGGAGGGAGAGATCCCAAATTTCCAAAAATGGGAATCGCAAACCTGGACAAACCGGAGAGCAGCATACCCACATACAGCTCGGGTTACTGTTGTTATTATCATTACTGTTTATACTATACATTGTTCTTTTTTTCCAGAATTCTTCTCTTTTCTTTACTGCCTATGGCAACATGCCAATCACAAACTGAGAGGGAGAGAGAGAAAAACAGATAGAAATGGAGAGAGAGAAAGAGGGACAGTGTGTGTAGCAGTAAGCGAGTAGCCGGACAAATTTCCTGTGTGTGTGGAGTGTTCGTGTTCTCCCCCTGTTCACCTGCATTTCCTCAGGGTGCTCCGGTTTCCGCCCGCAGTCCAAAGACTCGTGGTCCAGGAACTACAGATGAAAATGAGCCACCTTGGCTGGTAATTATCCCGGAATGACCCAGAAGCACTTTAACAGTGTCCATTCAGCTGTGCGACTTCTGAAGGACCGTCTATTCCAGTGGGGTCCGGTCTCATGAGATATGGGCCGGCGTGGGTGCAGGTTGTTGTTTTAGCCCAGCTCTAAGACACCTGATTCTACTCATCAAGGTCTTGATTGAAGACCATGATTAGTTAATTAGCTGAATTAGGTGTCATAGTACTGGGCTAAAACAGAAACCTGCTCCCACATTGGCCCTTTTCAGAAAAGATCGCACACCTTAAGATTGAAGCTATATACCTTACTCCCTCCGTCTCTCACACCTATCCATACCTACCCCTCTTTTTATTTCTTTATCTCTCTCTCTCTTTCTCATAGCTGTCTGGCTTGTCAGTGTGATTTTAATATAAGATTTAAGTCGGTGCTTTGAAGGCAGACAGGGCGTATTGAAGGTGCGTAAGAGATGTTTTTAAAGAGGAGTTTTGCACTCGGTTGGAAGCGATGGGGGGATGAAACCAGCTGTGCACAAAGGTGAAAGAACCCCTCCCTCCGCCTCCTCCTCCTCTCCTCTCCTCTCTCCTTTCCACATTCCTTTCTGCGCCGCTGCATATTAAACGCTGCGCCGGGGTTTTGAATCCTGGTTTCTATTTTTGAAATGTTCTGAAACGATGTTTGCATACATTTGCATAGCCAAGTGCAAATTGAGCCGTGAATATGCAAATGCACAGTTGATGTCTGTGGCAGCCCCAGCTCTGAAAGGTTTACAGAAACGGCCTCCCTCCCTCTCTCAGTCTCTCTCTGTCTCTCTCTCTACCTCCCCTTCTCTCCCTCCCTCTCTCAGTCTCTCTGTCTTTCTCTCTCTCTACCTTCTCTTCTCTCTCCGTCTCTCTCCTTCTCCCCCTTCCCGGTTCCACAAAGCCTCTCCCTCTCTCTCTTTCATTTTTGTGATCAAGTTTTCATTTAATAGAGAAAGATTTGAATAGAAAGCAAGCCAAGGAACATAGTGCAGACACAACCCTGTCTCTCTCTATCCGTTGCGTTCCTTATTCATATGATCCACCGGGGTCAAAGTTCACCAGGCGTAGAGTAGGGCACTCTACGGGACGGGCAGGGCGCTCTTGCGGGGGAGTTTATTTATCGCCGGTGTTTCCCGGCCGAACGCTGTACCTATGTAAGGGAGTGCAGGCCGGGGTTTGGGCTGCGGGCCATATCGCTTACCTCACCTGTCTGCCTCCGTTAATAGCCTCTTACTTCATCTGTTTACAGTGTCCGCGCCTCTCCCTCTCCCTGACCTCAGACGCTGTTCTGAGCTCCGTGACGCGGTGTGGGCTGTAAATATGTCCCGGGGCGGTGTCAGTTTTACTGCCTCAAGGGGAAGCGGACCGTGGAGGATCTGAGTGCCTCTCGGGCCCCGGTGCCGTAATCTCTCCTCCCGGCCCCCCGGGGGCTGCTGGGGACGCTGCGCGGACGCCATTTTGTGTCCGCCGCGCTTCACTGCCGCTGCACGGGCATTTTGAGAAACAGGTGCAACTGCCTCTGGGGCGGGACGCTACAGGTGCATAGAACTGTACCCCTAGCCACAATTTGCTATGGATTTGAACCTTTTTTGCTTGGAAAATGTACTAATTTGTATCCAAAGAGAACATTACAGCACCTTCTGGGTACATTTGGGAAATGTGATCCTTGAATAACAAACGCTTCTGAGAGAAGTTTAACCTGGAGAATAGTGAGAGTCTGGCACAGGACTTGAAGGGCGAGGGGTCATTTGACTGATTTGAATGCGCTCCACTGCAGGAAAGGACACCGATTGGAGGGGAACGAAGATTGACATTTGAGCGACACACACTCCCACTGCTACACGATGACGTAAAAGCGAAATTCAAGTAATTTTCCAGGAAGTGGAATGAAAACAAGCATTTGTGACACAAATATTACAATTTTAGTAATCATCGAATATACGTTTTAAGATGCGTTCGTATCGTTATGAAGCATTGACTACATTTTAATTTCAGCTTGTCTGCAAATGAACTCCGATAGATGAAGTTTTACTCCGTTAGAGTACACATAGCACCACCTGGACACAAGCACATTTAGTTAAGAACTGAATTAACACTGAACATTCTGCCGCTTGATCTCTGCTGTTTGCCGGTCTTTGATGAGCGCACGTGTGGGCTTTAGCAGGGAATCTTAAGTGCCGGTAAATTTGTGCAGAAACCCCGTCTCCCCACAGCTGCCGGGTCACTTCCTGCGTAAGCCGGCAATCAAAGCCGATCTGAAACTCTTCAGTTTTCCACCGTCTGCCTCTCCCTCTCTCACTGCTTAAATTCCAGTCAGTTGGCAGTCAGCACACAGGGTTTATGCAAATATTCACGGAATACAATCGGAACAGGGTTTTAATTAGGGGGGGGAGAAAAAAAAAAAAAATTCCATTTAAGTTTTCAATTAGCCTAATTAAGATGAGACAGAGTGAAGAACAGAATAAACACAGCGAGGGACTGCGGAACCTTCGCACCCGGGACAGGCGCCCTGGGGACGGGGGAGCGGTCGCACACTGGGGACGGGGGAGCGGTCGCGACCAGGTCTCGGCTGAAGGGCTCTCGTCTGCTCGGATTTCGGGACTTCTCTCTCCTGACTCGACGGGAGCCGGGCGGACAAAGCCGGAGAATCGGGAGCACTTCACAGGAATTATGTTAATGCAGGAAAAACAAAACGACACAAAAAAATCTTATCAGAGCGCTGATTACAGCTTATTCACTCACTCATCCGTTCACTCAATCATCCGTTTATTCAATATTTGACATATCTGTATCTGAACCAAACAGTCACATGCGAACACATGCACACACACACACACAAATGCAGGCTCTCTCACACACACATACACAATTCATACACATTACTGCACACAATCACACATTAATTCCCTCTCTCTCTCTCTCTCCCTCTCTCTCTCTCTCTCTCATACACACACACACACGTACACTCACATTACATCTTTGAGCTCTGATATAACTGATCTGCCTCCACACTGTTTAGATTCTGAGTGTATTTATGGTATAAGCTGATGACCACACCACTATGGTTGGCATTTATATAGCGCCTTTATCCAAAGCGCTGTACAATTGATGCTTCTCATTCACCCATTCATACGGCGATTGGCTGCCATGCAAGGCGCCGACCAGCTCGTCAGGAGCATTTGGGGGTTAGGTGTCTTGCTCAGGGACACTTCGACACAGCCTGGGCGGGGGATCAAACCGGCAACCCTCCGACTGCCAGACGACTGCTCTTACTGCCTGAGCCATGTCGCCCCTCTACATGCAGTAGTGCCATCACTCAGCAGACACGGTAGGTCCTGGAGGAAATGGAGGGTCCCCTCGTCTGCACAGTTCCCACCTGTAACCTGTCCGCCATGTTTTATCACTGTCGGGATTTATGATTGGCTGAGAGGGAGGTGAGGAGGTCACGAGGGGCCAATGACATTTGATGACACTCTACAGGGAGGTGAAGCCGAACCAATGGGTTTCTACCTCCTAAATCTCCCATCCTGAACCAACCCCCCCCCCCCCCCCCCACCACTCTCCTGGGGCTCTTTCCAATCACTTATATTCACCTCCTCCTTACAAATAAAGGACATAAGGAAGCGGGAAAAGAAGGGGAAGACGGTATCTCAGAAACTGCTGATCTCCTGGGATTTCCAGGCACTCTAGTCTCTAGTATCTAGAGTTTGCAAAAGAATGCTGCAAAACAAATCCAGTGAGCAGCAGTTCTGCAGAAAGAAACGCCTTGTTAATGAGAGACGTCAGAGGAGAATGGCCAGACTGGTCAAAGTTGACAGGAAGGTGACAGTAACACAAATAACCACACATTACAACACTGGTATGCAGAAGAGCATCTCTGAACACACAACGCATCATAACTCTAAGTAGATAGGCTACAGCAGTAGAAGTCTAAAGATGAAGTCTATTAAATACATAATAAAGTGCTCACTGAGTGTTTATTTAACACAGACACAAACAGCACGGTCCTGTGATGTAGCAGGTTTGCCTGTCTCAGGATCAGCCCAGCCCAGAGTGACTCACAGGGAGCTGCAGGTCCACACTGACGCTTCAGCACAGGTGGGGAATCCTCCAGGAGTTCAGAAAGACACCGCAGCCGAAGGCGAGATCATGCCTGCGCTTTTCATTCAGTGCTTTAAAGGAGCAGTCACAGGGCATCGTCCTGATGCAAGGCTGCTGAACTCGGGGCTCCAGATTGGGGGACTAACACCGGCATCACCCCAAAAAATAACCCTGAGGGGCGCAGAGGTCTTAGAGCTTAATTGCAGGACGGGTAAAAGTAGGACCCCCTGTAATTAGCCGATCACACAATGTAACGGGGGTTGTGTGGTGGTCAGAATGACGAACTCCTGTATTTTTAAAGTCATGATGACATTCTTCTCATCCGCAGCAGCTGCCAAGAACAACCAGAGAGCCGAGGCCAAAACATTTACACAGCTGAGCCCCTGGAACCCGGGGCCAAAGCCCCCCTGCAGGGCCCCCGCCCGGGGGCAGAGATCAGGGGGAGGGGGGGGGGTCAGGATCTGCAGAAAATCCATCCTGCCCGCTCTTAGGTTATGTCCAGGTGTCTGTTAGGAAACCCCCCCCCATAAGCTTCCAGGTGGTCCTGGCATTGTGGCTGGAGCAGGGATGGGGGGGGGGGGGGGTCATCGTGGGGTACTCAGGGAGGGCCCCCATAAACCTCCAGACTGCTGTGGAAGCACCAGACAGGGTTACACTAACACTGACATACGGTCAGTTGTGTGTGTGTGCTTGTGTGAATGTGTGTTTGTGTGCGTGTGTGAATGTGTGTGTGTGTGTGTGTGTGTGTGCGTGTGTGAATGTGTGTTTGTGTGCGTGTGTGAATGTGTGTGTGTGAAAGTGTCTGCATATGTGTGTGAGCACTTGTATGTGTATGTGTGTGTGTGTGTGTGAATGTGTGCATCACGCTAATGTATGACGCTGTTTAAATTAAATAAAGAATATGTGTAGAAAATAAAGAATGTGTATGTGCAGGATTCAGGCATTTACATATCCATGTAAGCATGTCCACAGCTTTGATATCAACAGAATGGAGTTCATTTTCCCAGGGGGAACTTCAGGTGATAAATGTGTGTTTTCACGTAAAATACTTAAACACAGACACATATACCCCTATGAACTGAATAAACAGTCCCTTTGACTTAAAGCCACCCCCCATGTTTTCATTTTCTAATTTCCCTTAAAAAATTATGAAAATCTTACTTTACTTATTAAGTTATTACGGGAGACTGTGCATTACAATTGGCTGGTGAACAATAGGTTCTTTCACAGACTGAAATTAAAATCTAATATCAAAGTTTTAGTGGGCCTAGTGCAGAACGGGCCCTATAAATAAAAACTGGGCCTGAGATCAAATTCACGATTCATTTTGCTCAAATTTAGCGCGCCTAATGTTCGCTTTTAAATAATAATGCATCAACATTCAATTTTAAAAGGAAAATAATTTGGAGCTGAGGAAACGCCGTGCCTCCAGTTAATGAACAACGCCCTCGCTCCAGACACGGTCTGGTATTGACCTGTTGGAAGCAGAAATGGGAATTTGCCTTTTCATTGAAACTGATTGAAAGAATGCTGACTGGCTAACAACATTCAATGCATTAATGCTAATTACTGTCGGCTGATAAAGGAAATTACTTTGAGGCTTATAATTCTTTCAAACAAAACCGTTTCCTTGCGCTCTTGTTAGATGTACTGTTCAATTGTTGTAATAAATGCAATAAATTTCCTTTATGCGTGGGTGCATGCATGCATGTGTGTGTGTGTGTCAGTGTGGCTTGGTTACTCAGACATACATATACTGTATTGAAGGCAATTTTTCAAGATACTTTGGTTTGATGAAGAAAAAGAATAATCTGCTCAATTGAGACTGGGAGTCTATACGCTCTTCAATCTGGAGTTGTTTAATATGTTTACCAACTGTTACAAGTAAGTTTTCATACTTTAGAAAGCATGGGTAATCTCAAAACACCGTCAAGAACTACTGCACACATCTGCTTAAAAACAGGGTATGTATAAACCTTTCAAATGGTGAATGGTTTCAGTTTAAGAACAGATACTGCAGAGGACTCATCTAATGATTACAATATAGCATTTTAAACCTGCAATAAATTACGAACAAAAACATTCCGGAATACATTTGTGAATGCTTTGTAGCTCAATAACTACAATTTAACATTCATTAAGCATCCATAGATTATTATATTAAAATCTTTATTATTTCATAAATCAATTCATAAATACATGAAGTAATGTTGGCTCAAATTGTGATGACTGTTTGTAAATTATCAATAAAAAAATGAACAGTTGATAACTGCATTAACTAATCTTCTTTGATAAATATATTACATAATAGTAAATATTGCATTGATTGATTTATAAATGCCATATACAGGTAGACAAATATAGACAAATCTGGCAGAGCTATCAAATCTTTGAAGAGTTAGGATTTTTTTTGGAATGTGGAAACTAAGTCAGTGTTCTAGAACTCCACTGCTGTCAATCACCAGTAGTGACTGTTACATCACACAGCATTAGAAGGTTCCGCTACGGACATTCCGATCGCATATCTGTGATCTTACAGCTTAAAGGGTTAACAGACATCCACAGAAAGTGTTCCCTGAATAAAGTTGTGATTGTGCAGGTAAAAATCCTGCTCCGTGAGTAGGCCCATTATCCGGAGTGCAGACCTTTGTGCCGGGTGACAGTGCAGGGTCGTCTGCAGCCACTGCTCTGTTGGAGAGCATCGAGACGGGCCGGGCCACCGAGACCTGCTCCTTTTGTTCCAGGAGAATAGAGAAAATGACAGCCCAGTAATTGTCCTTCTGATATCTCCTCTTTCATTTATCTTTTGAAATGGGAAGTAAAAAAGATCCACCTTAGGCAGAAGGAGGCCTTGCTACGCCGCGCTCCTTGATTGCATTAGCATGTCTGCGCATACTTATAGATGTAAATGGCTTGTGCTAATAAAGGTGTCAACCTCCTTCGCCATTGGTGCAAATTATTATTATCTATAGCGTTAAGAGCTTGGAAACAGCCCGGAGTAAAACGTTTCAATTATTTACTCTGATTGGCCGCGTGTAGCGGAGCAGCACGGAGGACGGAGAGCGGCGTTTTCACAGCGAGCGGAGATGTGATCGCTCCCTCCCTAAAGAGACAAAGAGCGCTCGCACCCCCGTCTCAAACCCCAAACGCAAACTCAAATGCGTTCCAGGTGGGGGGGGGAGAAGTCTACGAGAAAGCGGCGAAGAGATGGAGGAGAACGGAGAAATAAAAGCAGGAATTCGTGTTTGTTTAGCCTCCCCGACCCCCTGATTGACACAGAGGGGCCAGATCGGACCTTGGAGGTGTGATGACATCATCGCCCAACCTGTGACAGGGTTCTGTACAAAAACGCCATTATGCTCTATGTTTATGCACGTCCAACGCTGAACCCTACTGCCATGGAAACAGACTGACTTCCAAAAAAAAGAAAAAAGACCTTTAAGTGAAACCAGGTTTGATTCGACGCCGTTTAAAACCTGAACTCATGCAATGAGAAGCCCTTGTTCCTCTGAGTCTCACGTCTTGTCCCTGTGAGAGAGATTGCATTCTACAAGGAAGATATGTGAAGATGGGTTTATGTGTTGATACTATATGTGTAAATGGACTAAATGTGCTAATGTGTAGATGGGCTATACGTGCTAATGTGTAGATGGGCTAAATGTGCTAATGTGTAGATCGGCTAAATGTGCTAATGTGTAGATGGGCTAAATGTGCTAATGTGTAGATGGGCTATACGTGCTAATGTGTAGATGGGCTAAATGTGCTAATGTGTAGATGGGCTATACGTGCTAATGTGTAGGAAAGCCAAACCTGCTAATGTGTAGGAGGGCTAAACATGCTAATGTGTAGATGGGCTAAATCTGCTAATGTGTAGATGGTATAAACGTGCTAATAAGTAGGAAAGCCACATGTGCTAATGTGTAGGAGGGCTAAACGTGCTAATGTGAATATGGACTAAATGTGCTAATGTGTAGATGGGCTAAATGTGCTAATGTGTAGATGGGCTAAATGTGCTAATGTGTAGATGGGCTAAATGTGCTAATGTGTAGATGGGCAAGATACGGCAACGTGTATTGATGAGATCTACATATTAATGATATTGTAACTAAATGTTTCTTTAAGTTTTTAGCAAATGTCGACAAATACTTTTCATTTTCACCTTCTACTTTTGCTTCACTTACCTGTGAATTTCATTTTTATGAGTGCTTGTTTTTTCACCACTTTTGGCAGTTCTGTTGCACTTGCGACCACCGTAATCGTACGGAAAAGCAGGCAGACTGTGTTAATACGAGATCATTATCACATTATTATGTGAAAAGATCACATTAAAACGTGATAACTTTAATACCACATTCATTACAATGTGATAATCATGACGCTTATGCAAGTTTTAAAGAATATTACTCATAAAACAAGATTCACAGATATTCAAAGTGGAAGTTTAAGGTGACATTTCGTGTTAATATATAAACCTATGTTTGCAAAAAATAATATGCATATGTGACTTAAATGTAACAGTTTGTGGGGTGTCTCGGTGGCGCAGCCTGTAGAGCACTGACCGCATGCTCATTGCGAGCCGCGACGTCGGCGGTTCGAATCCGACCATCCGACATTTGTCGCATGTCTTCCCCTCTCTCTCGCTCCCATTCTTCCTGTCTCTCTATACTGTATACTGTACAATAAAGCTATAAAAAAAAATATCTAAAATGTAACAGTTTGTGTGGATTGGCTTCAATGTAATAACATGCGTCCGTAAGGTAAACATAGTGACGTGCATGGATATGTTCAAACATAACAATAATGAATAAAACACAATATAACACCATCTGAAGATGAGTTCAATGTGCCACATATTTCTCCATGCAAGTAAAAATCCCAATATAGCAAAGCACTTATGAGAGTAAATGTATATTTAGAATGGTGCACCTGACTGAAATGGAGAGGAGCCTATGAGTTTTGTCTAGAGGAGAGTTAATTTTTCAATTCGAGGCTGAAGAAATCCTATATGAAACCACAGAAACCAAGCTTACATGAAATATACTTATAGATCTAGCCATTCTATTCCTTAATATAATAATATAATATAAATATTAATTTATGATATCTGACAAAACAAATTTAAATGTTTTCCCGTTAACTAATGCATACTTGAAAAAAGACAAATCAACAGAACTGCTGCCATTGCTCCAGTATGGTATGCCCTGGCTGTTTAGTTCTCAGCTGATTTCTTATGAGTTGGCTGTTTATTTATCAGTTGATTTCTCATGAGTTGGCTGTTTATTTCTCACCTGGTTTCTCATGTCCATGTTCAATAAACTCCATTTGGGAGATGGGTTGATATTCAAACAACAAAAAAATCGAAATAATACACAATATTTTCCTACTGAAAATAGAAAAATAGAATATCCCATTTACACATTAGCACGTATAGCCCATCAACAATTCAGGAGAAATGAAATTGATGGGTCTTCAGTGACATTGACAGGGGGGAAAGCCATCGGCAGGCCAGAGTAACTGGGCATTCACGCCCGTGCGATGGCTGGGAAAAAATGAAGCACCTCAACAGCTTCAGAAAGGCATCTCCACAACAGTGCGCGCTCCACAACAGTGCACGCTCCACAACAGCGCACGCTCCACAACAGTGCACGCCGCACGACAGCGCGTGCTCCACAACAGTGCACGCTCCACACCAGCGCGTGCTCCACAACAGCGCACGCTCCACAGTTTCTCAACATCGACACATTTGGGGGCTTAAGAGGAAAGTTTGGAGATGGAGGGAGAGGAGAGGAGATGGAAAATCTAGGAGAATCGATTGTTTCACTGTTCAAGGGAAGACTCAATGTTTTAAAAGGTTTATCATAATTACAGTAATCTGCCGTTAGAATATCAATCCCGCAAAGTATCTTCTCCCCCATAATTTACATTTTCATCCAGTCAGGTAAAGTGGCTGATCAGCGCAGTGTCAGTCCAATCAGGCGGCTCTGCAGGATGCAGACTCTTACTCTTATATTTGGAGAAAAAGTGACTCATTACATCTGGAGAACACAGCACACTCTTAAGAGATCTCTTCTCTCACTAAGTGCATTGCTGCCCTTTCTGAGAAAGTTTACCTTCAGGTTGTGTGTGGGTATTGGCAATTAAGATGTTTCCAGTTTTTCATCTTCAGTCATCTCTCTCTCGACTGTAAATGAAAAAAAAAAATCTCAACGAGAATAATGACGAGGATAATTATGAGAAATTAGCACATGAATATTTTATGACACATATGTAGTGTGTGAAGCGGCAGTGAAAGGCGCTGACCTCGTCTGTGACACGCGTGTGTGGCCGTGGAAACGGGGGTCTCCCCTTTCACCAGTGGAGGGTGTGTGTGTGTGTGTGTGTGTGTGTGTGAGGTATGTGTGTGTGTGTGTGTGTGTGTGTGTGGAGGGGGGGAGTCACAGTTCGGGGGTGTGAACACAGGCGCCGAGTTCAGAGCATTCTGGGAAACCCGCTAATTGCTTGTCGGATGTAACGCTCCCAGCATGCAAGTGTTTATTGAACCAAAAAAAAAACTGATCTCAAGAGGTGATACTATCCCTACCCACAATCCCCCTGTGTTCATAGCCTGGACTGTTGCTGTGATTGGCTCCGCTCCCAAACTCCACCCCTACCAAAAGTAAAGCGTTCATATTTTGTTTAATTTCTTGTTTTATCTGGTGGACACCACTTCAGATTCACTGCTTCGAGAACATAAACACATCTCTCTCTCTCCATACCTCCTAATATAGCACATCCGTGGGTCTCCAGTGACATTGACAGGGGACACACAGAAGACCAGCTCTGTGATCTTACACTGAAAATCCTGTCCTACCGTTGAAGCCAAAGCCACGCGTCTCTCAAACATCACTTACCGGGCGCGACCGCGGGTGATCCAGCCGCAGCGGACGTCCCGTCGCAGCGGGAACGCCTCGAGACCAACCGGAACCTTCCGCCATCACAAGAGAGGGAGGACAGAGGGAAATCAGCAGCCAAGTATCTGCTGGGTGAGAAAAAAAAAATTACCTTTTCAACAATATAACAAAAACAGAGAGGATGCTGGGGCGTCAGCACAAGGCCCCCTGTCTCAAATCAAGTCAAGTCAACTTTATTTGTATAGCACATTTACATGCAGCAACAGCTGAAACCAAAGTGCTTTACAGATTGAGGAAAATAAAATAAGGAGCATAAATGCAGATAAAAGTGCAACAGTACCAAATAGAATACAATATAAAACAATATATGATAATATTTAAAAAAAAGGAGAGAAAATAAAAGCGCTAAAAGGGCTGTCTGACAAGGCAGGCCTTCTGGAACTCTCCAGCTGTGTCTGAAATGGCGGACTCGTGGACCTGCGCACACCTGTTCCCATAAGCTCAACTTACAAGTGCACCAACAAGTCAACCAGTCAGAATGCAAGAACGCGAAATCCATTCATTTGAGACGCGCTTGAACGATAGTGCCGTGGCTTCTCCGACCTGCGATCTGACACGCATCCGACTACCAGCAGTTAGCTAGCCAGCTATATTATAGTGAAAAAAGCATTTGTTACACAGTTGTGGTGAACATAGAGTATATTGGTATAGTTTTATTTATAAAGTAAAAAGAAAAATGCACAGCGGTATGTATATTAAGGTTAAGATGAGAGATATTGTGACGGCTAACGTTAGTCATCTTCAGTCAGTGATTTTGACTAGCAATTTTATGCCCTCATTAGCCGCAGCATTGTATTTTTAAATAGATAACTTACATCCTGTTATATTTAATTGAATATTTAATATTCCAGCTGACAGCAATTTCTTCTTTGCTGTGGGCTCTGAAAACGCAATGACTACTGGAAACGGAAAGTAAGCTCTGAAGCAAACTTGAATTTGAATCCTCCAAAGTACAGCGAGAACTTCCAGTGAATTCAATGTGTACTTGCCAGTTTTGTACTCGAGTTTAAGATGCACTTGATCACATGACGGTTACGCACCAACTCGTCCACAACTCTGAAAGAGTGCTGGGAAGCTTAAGAGGAAGAGGAATTTTTCCTCTATGATACTGAGAAGCAAATGATATATACCCCAGGTGCACGGTGTCAAGAAGCTCACGGCAGAGAATTCCCCACAGAAATATGGATGTATAACTATATTAATATATATCCATGCACTGTACATAAGATTAAATGAGTTCATATTCCCCGAAGGAGACTTCCTCACCTATTCCTCCCAGCACTGTTATTCTAACTCACCTAAAAGAGCCACACGAGTAAACGTGTCAGGTACCCTGGCTGTTTATCGCCCAATGTTCCCATTATACAGTACAGCCACAGAGAGAGAGGGGGAGAGAGAGAGAGAGAGAGAGAGAGGGAGAGAGAAGGAGGGAGAGGGAGAGAGAGAGGGAGAGAGCGGGAGAGGGAGAGAGAGAGGGCGGGAGAGGGAGAGAGAGAGAGAGAGAGAGAGAGAGAGAGAGAGAGAGAGGGAGTGGGAGAGAGAGGGAGAGAGGGCGGGAGAGGGAGAGAGAGAGAGAGAGAGAGGGAAAGAGAGAGAGAGAGGGAGTGGGAGAGAGAGAGAGAGAGAGAGAGAGGGAGAGAGAAGGAGGGAGTGGGAGAGAGAGGGAGGGAGAGAGAGAGAGAGGGCGGGAGAGGGAGAGGGAAAGAGAGAGAGAGAGGGAGGGAGAGAGAGGGAATGAGAGAGAGAGAAAGAGAGAGAGAGAGAGAGGGAGAGAAGGAGGGAGTGGGAGAGAGAGATAGGGGGAGGGAGGGAGGGAGGGAACCACTGCCCCCCCACACCCACTCCACTCATCCACACTCAAACACTCACACACACACACACAAAGGCAGCCTTAAAGAAACACAGACTCGTACAAAACCAGTTTTCACTGAGGTAAAGTTACCCTACCTTTACTTTTAATACATTAGCATATTGTATATGAATTAGTATTAGTACTGAATTAGCACTGAATATTGTATATGAATTAGTCAGTTAAAACACCGTTTCCTACCTGCTACCATCCAGCCTAGCCTGTCCTGTATAATACAGGTGTGAGTCTCAACATGAGCAGTCCATCTGAGGCTCAATAATCAAACAGCCTCTGCCCCAGATCTCATCATGGTAGTGTGATTACACACACAAACAGGCTGCTATGCCCTATTTACAGGAGGACACTCTTCATATTTAATACATTTATAAAATCAATAATATACGACTCAGCGCTTAACTCATTCTCAGACCCCGGTGAAATCTTCCAACAGCAGCAGATTAAACTATAATACTAATAATAATAATTCTGATTGTCATAAATACTGCTTGCCTATTGACTCCAGCTGAAGAGGGCATATATATTTATTACGAGCTGGAGCCAATACTGGGGCAGCTTTGTCAATAAGTGCAGGGCTGCGATTGATGCTGTCTGGGTGTGCGACCTCACCCGCTAACGGTGAGAGAGGCCGCGCCGTTACCGCGGATACCCGCTAACGGTGAGAGAGGCTGCGCCGTTACCGCGGATACCCGCTAACAGTGAGAGCGGCCGCGCCGTTACCGCGGATACCCGCTAACAGTGAGAGCGGCCGCGCCGTTACCGCGGATACCCGCTAACAGTGAGAGCGGCCGCGCCGTTACCGCGGATACCCGCTAACAGTGAGAGCGGCCGCGCCGTTACCGCGGATACCCGCTAACAGTGAGAACGGGCGCGTCGTTACCGCGGATACCCGCTAACAGTGACAGCCGCCGCGCCGTTACCGCGGATACCCGCTAACAGTGAGAGCGGCCGCGCCGTTACCCGCGGATACCGTGATCTGTCAGGCGGCGGGACGTCGATATTGCCAGGCCGACCGGAAAACCCCCAAAATCAGACGAATAAAAAGAAGAGGGGGATATTAAAGGGGAGGGGGGGGGGGGACGCGGAAATCGATGGCGGGAATATGGCGGTTGCGGAGGATGAATTTTTGATGCAGCGTCTGTTTACACACGCAGCCAGACCATCAATTAGGCTGCAGAGTGGAGGGGGGGGGGGGGGGTTACTGTTGCCATGGTGCTCAGAAATTACATTTTAAATGCCAAATGATGCGCTGATATATGAAATAATTGGTGTCGGTGAATCATTTGCTTGCTCTTCTGATTTGTTTACTTGATTTTATTTTTTTAAATCGGCCCACTGCCTGCTCTTTGAGGTACTTGACTTTGGAAAACAGCACTGCCTGAAGTGCCGTCTTTGAGTCGATACTAAAATATGATCCATCACGAAATCGTCGAGTGGCTCCAGCACCTACATTGCACACAGACTGCCACAGAACAGGTTCCTTCCTCCAAAGTCTTGTGTTCGGTGTTCCCCGGACATGCTGGTAAGTTCACACTAACCAACATGACATTCATTATTTTGGTATACTACACTTTTTCTGGTACATTTTTTGGATCATTTCATGAATTATTTCATATGAAGAGAACAGATATTATTCCCATCAACACTGTTATTGCTCTCGGCTCTGTTACATATAAAATACTGTCATATTTTGTTGTGAGTGGTCTGTGTAGGGAATGTTAAAAAAATAACAGCGGAAATGTTGCAGGAAAATGTTGTAGAACAATTATTCATGCAAATATCTTTCAGGTAGTGATTTTCATAACAGGATTGACAATGAGTGCTTACAAGGAATAAAACTGCTGTAATTTTCATTTTAATTATTCATAATTTTACCCTAGTGAGAATACCCTTATGGAATTTGGTAATATATGCAAAAAAGGCCAAAATGAAAATCCCCAAAGAAGTTCAAATCTGTAAATGTTCACTTTTGGTGGAGTGTGCCACATAACACATCCGCTGACAATCACACACATTATGTCTGAGTTTGTAAAATGAGTGCATTCTACAGTTCTGTACGCTGTATAATCCCCGTAAAGAAAACAAACAGCCAATGGGAATCTCAGCAGCTGTGAGTCATGCAAGTCGCTGGCACGGTTAAGGAGAGGCGAACCACCTGACTCGCGCCGTCCAATCACAGGAGCCGCCCAGATCCACCAACCGCGAGTAGAGAAAGACGGCCTGTTAGTGTTCTAAGAGACTGGAGACTGGCAGCATCCATCACTCAGTGAGAGAGTGTGTGCACGCATGTGTGCGTGTGTGTGTGTGTGTGTGTGTGTGTGTGTGTGAGGGAGAGAGATAGTGAGCGTGTGTGTGTGTGTGTGTGAGGGAGAGAGATAGTGAGCGTGTGTGTGTGTGTGTGTGTGAGAGAGTGTGAGCGTGTGTGTGTGTGGGTGGGTGAGAGTGTGAGCATGTGTGTGTGTGTGTGAGAGAGTGTGAGCGTGTGTGTGTGTGGGTGAGTGCGTGGGAGCATGTGTGTGTATTTGTGTGTATACGCATGTGTGGGTGTGGTTGTGCGGGTGGGTACGCGTATGTGTGTGAGTTTGTGAGAGCGTGTGTGTGTGCACATGTGTGTGTGCATGTGTGTGCGTGTGAGTTCGTGTGAGTGTGTGTGCCCGTCTGTGGGTGAGAGTGTGTGTGTGGGTGTGCACACGTGTGTGTGGGTAACCCTTTTAAAAGGCCACCTTTCTCTCTCTCTCTCTCCAAGTGAATGGAAGCTCACGGCTGGAAGAGAATCTCTTCACAAAGAGAGCGCTGTCGAGTTTCTTCTGCCCAAAACCGAGGGGGGGGCTGTCAGTATGCAAATGAGATGACGGGGGGGGGGGGGCTCCCTGCTTCAGCCCTTCACAGGGCTGTGGGTAAGAAGATGGAGGGAGGGAGAAAGAGTGAGAGAAGAGAGGATGAACAGATAGGGAAAGTGAGAGAATGAGATAAAGTGGAATTGAAGGGAGTATTATTAAAATAATCAAATAAGAGAAACAGAAAGAGGGAAAGGAGAGTAGAAGAGGAGAAGGTGAGAGAGAAAGAGAGGCAGAGAGAGGGGGATGAGAAAGAGAGGGAGAGGGGGATGAGAGAGAGAGGGAGAGAAAGAGAGAGAGAAGGGAATGAGAGAGAGAGAGAGAGAGACAGAGCGAGGGGGATGAGAGAGAC